>NW_010261771.1:0-268 GCF_000690775.1 Eurypyga helias
ACTGTCGCCCCAGTGTTAAAATTGCATGCTCCACCTCCTACCTGAAATTGTTCAGCTTTCATTTCTTTCCCATCTCCCTCACCTCCTCATGCATGTCAGGTTTTCCAGATCTTCCTGTTGCTTTTACAGAGGCCACTTGGAGAGTGAATCCTGGGTGTCCAGCCCCTTCCTAAGAGATGGTCTCCAGTGGTGTGTGCACCGACCGTGCCAGTCCCACCCCCTTGTCTCAGTTCTCCTGTCCGTGCATCCGAGGTTCATTGCTTAGATC
>NW_010261772.1:0-6740 GCF_000690775.1 Eurypyga helias
CAAATCATTCTGTGATTCTATGCAAGGCAGCACTGTGTGAGAGCTGCCACCTTAAAACTGGGGCTTGCATCCAGGTACCTGCAATTGTTGTTGTAAAAACTTTCCAGCTTGGACGTACCAGGCTGTAAAATGTCATAACTAACGTCATGAGAGTTTTCCTCAGACAAAAACAATCCTTCCTTAGGGCAAATCATTCTGTGATTCTATGCAAGGCAGCACTGTGTGAGAGCTGCCACCTTAAAACTGGGGCTTGCATCCAGGTACCTGCAATTGTTGTTGTAAAAACTTTCCAGCTTGGACGTACCAGGCTGTAAAATGTCATAACTAACGTCATGAGAGTTTTCCTCAGACAAAAACAATCCTTCCTTAGGGAAAGATTGTCTATTTCTCTACCCGACAAGCTGCACATTGAAGGTTTTTAACCATCTAAGCCCAACTTTACAGCACATTATAGGTCTTAGATGTATTCCATTCTTGTAAGTTTTGAAAACTACAAATACGTGGCTAAGTGGTGAAGGAAAAGGCCTCTTAATTCTCCCAAAGAAGAAAAGACTATATTGTGAGCTCAGCTTTTACTAGGTACATGAGACTCTATGTAGTGTATGGTAGATACAGATGTGCAAAGTCTTCAGCCAGCACTCCTGACTTAGAAGACATCAGAAAACCTACATCCCACATCACTTGTTTTTTGTAGTGTGGGTTCTCTGATGCCTAACGCAGGATTTGTTCACAGGCATCCTCAGTGCAATTGAATTTAAAAGTAAATCAACACGAGATACAAGCCCTTTGGAAACCAGGCGTAACTAGTGCATATACTTGTGGAGTGGCTAGTCTCAATGTAAATAATTGGACAAACAGATGCAGGTTATTGTTCCTAGAAGGCTATCAGAAATTTAAAAAAGACCGTTGAGCATACAGCAGAGAAGAACAACATCTTCAAATCAAGCAAGATGTTTTTCAGGAGTATGCATTTCAATTACTGAACTCAGTTATGGGGGTAAATGTCACAGCTGGTCTTATACCTATTGACACAAATACCCTTAAAATATACGACTACGACTATAAAGTCAACACAGTTCAACTGAAACACCCTGAGAATTTTAAGGTACACGTAAGTCTCTGATGAGCCATAAAAAGCAGCCACAACAAACACAAAAGATCATTACAAACACATTACAGCTTTGAGTAATCACTTCCTCCCTTGCATGAATAAGAGGTCACTAGATATCCGTACAAAAGGTGTAATGCTTCATTTCTCCTGTGAAAGAAAGGCAGCCACCTCAGGGCTTAATTATGCATAACACTATTTGACAAACAGTTGCAATATTTTGAAGTAGAGTATTTCTATGCAAAAATTTCAAGTGAGAGGTTTTAATCTTCTTATTCTTTGTAGTCAGCTTAGAACTTAGAGTAGGAAAAATATAACCTTCAGCGGAGATTGCTGGTTTGATATAAATAACTAGTGCGATAGATTATTTGTTACAGTTTTGCTTCACGCCCAAAGATCTTCCATGATTAGTGGATAATCCCTCAGATGTGCATTGTATGGGAAAGGTATCCATCTTGCAAAACAAGCAAAACCTACTTTGGTATTGATTTTAAGGTGGAAATTTAGTTTCCCAATTACAAGTGCATCATCTAGTATCCCAGTCCCAACAGGTCTTCAGCTGACCAGGCCCTATAATGCTTAGCTTGCAAAATGTGATTTTTTTCCCCAAAAACAACACTCAGGAGATAGTCTTGTCTTGGGACTTTCCATGTATCCTCTGGTCTAAGATTCACATGAGCAACTGTTTGGTTTAAGATGAATCATGTCATGCTTTTACGGTTTCTGACACTTAAAAATATTTTGTTTCCGCCTGGCGGTGAAGTCAGCCACTTACTATTATTAAACGTCATGCTGTGTTATTCCCCCTTTTGGGTGATGATCTCATTGGAGCCCTTACTGAATCCAGCTTTACACTCCCGGATCTTACAGAGATGCTACTGGTACATCTCCCGTTTGCAACATCCCCGGTTACCAGCTGCAGTTGAAAGTCTATGCTAATACGTTGGATTTGCTTGTCCTCTCTAGCTGATTCCAGCCTTGTGGTTTATGGGTTGCCTTTGTGGTTTGCTAAAGGTCAGGCTCTGGATGACTCTAAATTTTCTTAAGTGGAATTCAAACACCACAGATGAGTATGTGCTCGAAGTAGATGTCTTGGGTGGTATGGATTCAGATTTGGTTACTTGTGCTCAGGATTGAATTCTCTTCTCTTCTTCGCGGCAACAACGAGACATAGGTGTTCCTACCTCTCAGTGCACTGTCCTCTACCATCTTTTGTTCAGAACCCAACTGTTTCCAAAATTACAGGCTCGTGCTAGACCCCAAGTTGCATTTCGAATCATGCACCCCCCACCACTTCCCCAAGCTGATGCCAAAATGCTGATCCTTGCCTTTGGCTTGACTCAATAACTGTAATTCTCACTCTCCTTTTGCTGGCTTGCAGGCAGAGCCTGCATCAGCCATAATTCAAAATTGCGAACAGATGACTAGATTACTGACTTGAACTGTACTCAATCATTACATCACCCTTGTACTGAAAATCACAGCACTGGCTCCCCATATGATTTTGCATCCACTTTAGGGTTTGGCTCCAGAGCTACTGGACTTACTCAGTTGCTCCAGTTTACCTAAAAGAGCTGCTTGTGCCTCGTAGACATCCTCAGACTCTGAGATCTGTCGGTGCCGATTTATTGATCATTCCAATGGTCTGACTAAAAACTGCTGGTGCTGAAGCCTTGGCTCCTCCAAACATATTTTGTGGAAATCCCTGCAACTTTCATCCAAGGAGGGGGAAGGAAAGGAGGGGGAAATAAATCTGTTAAACTGTCCAAACACAAAGAGAAAACATTTTCTTTAAGCTGACAAAAGCTTGGCCTCAGCAAAGGGAGAGCTCAGATTTTTTTTTTCTTTCATGAGACCCTTCAGGTGCAATCTTTGCATTCAGAAGTTTTCCTGACTCGGGCATAGCTGTGTCTGCTAGACTGGGTGCACATAAGAGGAATGAGGAGCCACAGGATAATGGCAGGCAAGTCTGCTTGCCCAGCCATGGGCGATAAGCCCCTGGGATGCCCGGTGTGGCTGCTGTCTCCCACCACAGGCTGGGATGCTCACACCGTCTCAGCACCTCTGGCTCAGCCAAGATTCGGCACTGGTGATCAAAACTCTGTCAGAGGTGTGAACCTTCCCCCACATCAGAGCCAGTGCTGGCTGACTTAATTTGTCCCGCTGTCCATCAGCAGCACTTTCACTGCTATTCACACTGCAGTTGTCAGAGCGTTGGCCGTGATCCCTGCCTGCCCTTCTCACCCTCGTGATGATGTTTGGAAGTGAAGCCTGAGCTACACTGAACAACGTTTCCTCTTCCTCGACAGAAAGCATCTCAGCCCAAACTCAAGGTCATGCAAACCAAGAGTCAGGGAACTGGCGAGGGCTTCCCAGCATCGTCATCAATGCACAGCCATCCCCGCTGCAATGACAGAGCATTGCTGCCCACTCGATACTGGGTGAAATTATCCTGTGAAATGCTATGAGTTGGCAGCCTGGGACTCATTTGAAAAGAAGAAATATCCACATAATGAAAGCCAGCATTTGTGACTAATTGGACCCTTGCTAGGCAGGCTCACCAGCTGGGTCAAGGTCTGCGTGTGCAGCCATGGAGAAAGAGACAATTTCTCTGTCCACAAGTCGGGTCAGGTCAGTTCAGAACAATGGGTCAGTGTCTCGTATGGTCATCTCTTACTGTCAGAGTCACACACCATGAATCCTACAGCTTAAGGACCACTAAGTTCAAAAGAGTAAAATTAATGAAACTAAGCTGAACTAAAAAATAAAATAACAAACACAGAACAGATTGCTTTGATGGGCAGATCTGATAACGTTCCCCAACCTTTTCTTTCCAGATTCCTGCTCCAAAAGAGTTGTCTTCCAGCTTTGTGGGTGCAGTGAAGATTTTCTCTTTAGGAAAAAAGGATTTCCATACACCATCAAATTCAGGACAGGCCACTGACCTGCTGAAGAAGAAAGGCTTCACTGACTGTGTGTAACAATTCAGGCCAAACCCAAAGATTTCCTCTGGCAGTTGGGTGGTGCTATTCTTTTCCTAATACATTAGATATAAAAGGAGGAACCAGGCATACCTCCTGAGATAGAAACAGCTTCAAAGGGACAAAGCATTGCAGCCAATTCTCCCACATAAATGCCCACCTACCATCTTTCCTGATACCCGTGAGCAACATCTGGGTGACAGCCATGGGACGTATACCCATACATCAGAGAGGCAAGGGGGAGAGACCTCTGGCAGCAGTTCACAGGCAGAGGATGGCGGTGGCTTCCTAGCCATCACCTCCCCACCCCCCGGGGACAAGGTCAGCAGCAGCAACTTCAGCAGCTCACCCTTTGCCTTTCTTCTTCCCAGGTGGGGTTTTGGGGCTTCCAGCACCATATGCCAGCATGGTACAGCTTTGGCACAAGCTGTGTGTGTTGTTGGAACTGCAGGTTGTCCACCCCGTTGTTAGCCCTTCCCTCTTCTAAACACTGCCACACGTGTTTTTGTGTTCTCCTTTGAAGCTTTTATAATTGCGGCAGGGCTGCAGCGAAGCCTCAGGAATGGCTTCATAAGCTCAAGATGTCAGACAATAAATGCCAAATATTATTATCAAATGCAACTCACAGACCCATGCCAGATTGGCAGAGGTGCCTAACTTCAGGGAGGGCCCTCAAACACGCTTTAGACATGTTTGGCTACAAGGCTCCAACCCTACTTCACACAATCCTGGCAAAAACTGCAATACTGTCTCAGCTCATCCAGGGAAAGGCAGGTTTCAAGTTAACTACACAGGGCTTGCTGTGAGTGTTCATGTGATCCCCAGCCCATCCAGATGTAGCTTCGTTCATTCCTACTCTACAGATGGCCAGAGCAATCCACTCCCTGTCATGTGTAATGAAGGGCAGGAAGGAGAGAGGATTTTTGACATGTTTAAATATTATCCAAAACAAAGAAATTGCTCAAAAGCCAGGGATGCATTTAAATAAATTAAAGCTGCCAGCTAAATCCCATATTTGTTACAGTTCATTCCATTTCATCCTCAGAGCCATCCCCCTGCAAAACATGGCAGCTCCAGTAGTTTGGTGGCCAGATGTTCCCCGTCATACGCCGTGAACTGCATCATGCTTTTTTCCCCTGACGTGACTCCTTAAAAACAGTGAACTCAGATTCCAGGACAACCTGAGTACACTTTTCCATAATGAGGGGTGATTGAAAAAACACGGTTGTTGACTTGGCCAGTGAAACATGGGCTTTTTTGTTCTTCTCTTCATCACTCTCCCTCTCTTTTCTAATTCTCCAGCTGGCTGGTAATCCAGCATGATCAACATCTTTTTGCATTTTATTCCTTAAGCCATTCTTATTATACACATTCCAGTTTTTAAAATACAGATTTTAGGAGTGATTTGATGTGGCTTGGAATAGTGACATGCTTACACATTTATAAAAAATTCATTAACTTGGGGGGAGGAAAAGAAAAGATTGTATCTTTTATTTTCTTTCCTTCCCTTGCCTTTTCTTCATTTCCAGCATATGAAATTATTTGCCGGCCATTTAGGAACCGCAATGTCAAAATGTGGTTGCCCCATAGGGAGGAAAAAAGACAGTTCATCCTTGCAGTTTTCAAGTCAGTTGTTAAGAAGTAGCTTTGGCAAAGGCCAAAGCCAAATTGATCTTTGAGCTGTGATGTTTAAAGGCTATGTTAGCAGTTCTGCTCACTGTTATTGAGAACACCTCTTCCCACAGTTCTTAAATCTGCCAAATCATAACCAAAAGATGATGCTGTACAGCGCCTTTGTTCCAGCCTTGTGAAATCCCAGTCTCCAAGTTACAACTGCCAATTACTCCTGTCTCTCGGCTCGGTCATTCTTGGATCTCTGGTGAGATCAGCAAAAAAAATGCCAATTTGGAACCCTTCTCAGGAACACTGAAATATCTAATTCCTCTAAGCTATAAGGTGATAACTTGGTGTCCAATACACAGAGGGATTTAAATGGCTAAACTCTTACTGAACTCAGCTGGAGTTTAGGCACCTAAAGGGGAAATCTCTAACGTAGAAGAGTGTTACAAAGCCCTGTGCTGTTACGTAAAAGTTCTGCTCAACTTTCTTTCAAAGTGTCATAGTACATGCCTCTACCACCTCTCTCCTTCCGCTAAATTGTGCCTTATATGCAAATATGGCAAAGTAGCCTTTATGCTTTTTTTGTTTGTTTTGTTACAGAGACATTTCAGAACTTGGTCACTATTTAACTTGAGAGAAAAAAGCATTTCTGCCTAGGAGCCAAAACAATTAGTTCTCTTCAAATTATAACCTCTGGCAAAAATGCCCCTCAAATGTGGGCCCATTTTCAGTGTCAGTGGTGAAAATCCTATTCCAAGTTGCTGGGTTCTATGTAAAAGCTTTTAGCAGCTTATCTTATTACCACTATATTAAGCTCTATTCTCTCACCACTACATACTAAGTCAGTGTAAATTACTCCTCTTTCACAGCAGAGGAAATTGTTCTGATGGTGGAGGCAATGAGTGATGGAATCTTCTACCCATTTCTTGATATGAAAATAATTTTTATTTTCAAGGCTATTTTCTATCTTCAGACAAAAATCGCTAAATTGTAAATTTTGTCCTCCAGAACAGCCCTGAGAAGAAGGACTT
>NW_010261773.1:0-15875 GCF_000690775.1 Eurypyga helias
GCCGGAGTTAAACCACGACAATTACCAAATAAATGAATGGTAACACCCAGTTACCTTTAGTTTACCTTTTCAAGGGTGTCCATACAACTGTGACAAGACAATACTTCCTCTGTCTCTTGTGGGGTTTTTAGTAGTGGATTTTGTTGTTTGTTTGGGGGATTTTCCCCCTTTTCCTTAATGGCAGGGAACAATAAGAAATAAGAGCTAGGACAGTAGCCGCACATGGTGCTTGAGGACATGGTCTAGTGGGTATGGTAGTGCTGGGTTGGTGGTTGGACTAGATGGTCATATAGGTCTTTTCCAACCTTAGTGATTCTGTGAGTCTGTGAAGAGTAGTAGGTTTTACATTAACTTGTAGTTCAGCCTGATCACTACCGCAGTATGCAATACTATGTCCCTGGCAGACAGAGAAAGAGAACGGTGTTTGAAAGTCGGAGCGAAGACAGGAATAAATGCTTCCCCAGTGATCTCCATGCACATTATCAGATCTTCCCCAGTGTGTGTACATGCACTAAAACATCATCTGCATCTGTAGAGAAGTGAGTCTTATTTTTAGCACACCAATTTACACAGGCTGAACAAGGTGAAAGATAGATAGCCACTGTCATGAAGGATATGATTTAAACAAAACTTGCTTGTCTTTGGAGGATTTTCACTATTAGACTGTAGACAACTGATCAAGTAGTATTTCTTCTTAAATATCCTTGCATATTGGGGCTGGGTGGAATGTGGAAATATACAGAAAGCCTCGCATCTCTGGACACATTAGAGATAAATAACTGGTAAAAGAATCTTTATATAGCTATGTCACTACAGGGAATCCTAATCCAAAAGGATGAGCATCTGTGCCACTTCTGCAAACACCTGCATTTACAGCTGAGAAAACACTGAATTATTTAGGACTTATTTGTCACATCACCAAATGCCTTAAGTCCTTTTCTCCCTGCTTCTTTCTCATTGCCTTTACTAAATCAAGAAGTTTAATTTCTCCTTCTGTTAAGTCTGAAAGATCATTTGTTACTTCCATTCATTTTATAAATGTGATTCTTTCTAGCTGAAAAAATATATGTTAGTATCCATTAACTATTTTAAGCATAAGCTGCTTTGTTCAATTTCTTTTCCTTTTTTTTTCTCTTACACAGTACTTGTAGCTGACTCTGATTAAAACCATTCTCAACAGGTTATTCCAAGTAAGCAATTTGGAAATTACAGAATGCAGGGAAAACCCACTACCTGATTTCTGTGTGGTAGGGAACTGCACCAGTTATATGGGCACAATTTGATCTTCTGACAAAACTGAAACAGGTGTTTCATAGAACTTTCACAAAACAAACTAAATCTTTCTGAGTATAAAATGTTAGCATCCATTACAAATCCAGCCATCTGGCATAGTGGTGTTTCAATTATTTCCTTAGCAGATTGCTTGTAGCAAATATATTAAATCTCAAAAAAGATGTTATCCAAAAAAGGATTTCGTGGAGAAATATTATAATGAACATGAATTTTAAAGACTCTTTCAGCAATAGTGTGTATATATATGCTTGTTCATGTATACAAAAGAATATATAAGAACTTATTCTATATTTATTTTAAATAAGCAAAGCTCAGGGGTTTTTATTGATGTGGAAATGTCCTGTCGTAAAGCCTCAAACACTCAACGTCAAGTAAATCTCCTTAGCAATAAGACACACCATAATTTTAACTCATTGGACAATTGCATACAAATATTATGATGTTTTTCTTTTCTTTTTGATTAAGCATTAATGCTTGAAGATGTGTAATACATGTTTGCTTGTTAGTATACCATCCTAACTAACATTACTTTTAGCACAATTTCTTAAAACTTGTAGGGTATCATAAATTAATATGGGGGGAGATTGACATGACCTTTCCCAGCGGTGCATGAAGGTTCAGAACAGCAGGAAGATAGGGGTTCAGTCTTAGCGCAACACTTTTTCATTAGTCCTGTGTAATTTTTCTGCTGTCTTTTACTAACTCTTGCCTCCCTCTAGAGTCTTTAGGCTTGCACTCAACTTCACTCAAAAAAAACCCTTATTCTTATAAAGTGCACATTAAACATTTAGAGAAAATATTTGTTCCACATATACTGAAAATGTAGATCTCTGTCTGCTCATTAGACTACAATTCATCCCTGACCTCAACAGAGCTCCTTAAGGACAGGAGCTGTGCAGGCTTCACCAAAGGTTAACATGGACCTGGCTGGTTATGATGGGAGAGGAGATACTGTACCCAAAGAATGACAACAGCAGGGTTATACTAACTCAAAATATCCATGTAGAAGCTTTTATTAAAAGAGGCTTTACACTCTACTGTGAACAAATTTCAAGTTTCTTTTATTTTCAGAAGAAAAAATATCTGTCTTCCTCTGGAAGTAAATTACGTTTCAGAGTTGGAATCAAGCCCTCTAGGTAGGACAGTTACAAGTCTCTTACTCACTCAATCATACTTTAATGAAAGCCATGACTATTTAATGACATTTAATAGTTTGTATTTAATACCAGTCTTAGTTGTTTCTGAAAAATCTTTCTCTTGATAGTGTAAAAGCCAGCATACTTATTATTCACACAATGATATACCATATAATATGCTAAATTGGTGACTGTGTGCAATGGTCAATGAACTTCATTTTTCCTTTTGCTGAAGGAGATGAGATTTCTGTTGACAGCACTTCATTAGATAATGCATAGTTGAAAGTGAAACATCAGGAGTGGTTCTCAAGGAATACTTTTCTACTGCTAATAGGTATGCAGATTTTTACAAGCAGCAAGACAGTAGATGACTGTGACTTGTCACTGTTTCAACTGTATCTCAGTAGGATGCCTGAATGAGACAGAAACACAGCACTGTATCTTCCAAAAGGGGGAGAAGAAAAAGAGAGAATTTATAAAACATGGTGTAAATCTAACATGCTAGGTTTTCCTTATCCCCTTCCCCACAATATATTTTTTAATAAACCTCTTATTCTAAATTTTTTCACATATGGATTTCTCTGCTTGCTTTCTCTCACTGTGAGCTCTCAGGGGCAGGGACAGTTCACATCTGTGCTCCACAGGATCCCAAGCACACTCTTCACACCTAACAAACAGTACCACACCAGCTGTCTGCTGTCTATAATGGGAGGTAATTGGTATGTCCTGTTGCACTGTGATTATTCTTTTCTGCAAACTTTCATTCGCACAATTTAATGGCAAGCTTGAACTGAAAACATAGATCTGGGTCAGTGTATTTCTGTGAGTCCAATGTATTTCTCCACAGCTGAATCTCAAGAACAAATGTGAAAATCCTAAGCTTTTTAAAATGTAATTTATAACTGCACGTCAGAGTCCAATTTCAAAATGTGTATTTCCTAAGTTTAGATTTAATGAGTCTCTCTGTTGCTGTCACACCAACTAAGAGATACTTACTTTTTATAATTATTGGTAAAAGATGCATATGTTACCATTTGAAAATTGTATTTGAAAAATGACAGTAACACATAAAGGAGACATTGTATCTGAAAATTAAGACTTAGGCTAATGTTTAATAAAGATGAAGATGAACAAGAAGAAAAGGGCACTCAAGGGCACTGTAGCAACAACAACACAGAGAGCAATGGCTGGTTAATGCAGATTCAGCACTCTTGACTGTGAAAACATGCAGAGGGAATAAATGGAGAATGCTTCACCTTAACACTAGTATGGCCTTTGTCAAGACATCCCCTGTAGCAATTAAATTTCTCATTTATTAACAATGTAAAACACAGCCTGCCTTCTCTTTGGAAGTAAGGGCTTGTGCACACAAAAGTGCAGCAGCCTGATAGTTCATAGCAGAAGACAGTGATGGCAGCAGACAGGATGAACACTGACAGAGAACATAGAGAACAGGATAAAATTACATCAGGAAAGTCAGTCTGGTATCAAAACACACTTCCTGCTCAAGATCCAGAAAATCTTGAGAAATAGATTACTTTCACTCAGGTTTTTAAGCTCAAAAATATTCACATTCTCATTTGTCAGTTTTATAATGAAGTAATGTAGGAGGGGCACCTGAAGACTGAAAGCAATGGAAGAACTCCACGACCCATTAGCAGTCGTGGAAAGTTGTCCTGAGTCTTCTGAACCTACACTGTTTAGATCTGTGCTGACATCTCCTGACAGGCCATCATACGGCCAGTTTTTATATCCTTCCACCAAACAATATAGTATTGACAAGCATTCCACACACGAACTTGGTGCTGCAAGGGATGTGCCATTTCTCCTATACTTAACTAGTTTACTTTGCTCAATCCAGTTTGAGGCTACCTTTCAAATTTTTAAAGGAAAAGGGCAACTGAATTTCTTAAATTCTGAAGTGTAATTCAACTATTGTACTGTCAAGGTATAAATCATGTTCTTGTAGTTAGAATCAACAACAGAGTTCAAATTCTCCTTATTTCATGTGGGAAATTTAAATTTTATTACAAAGTTCAAAACTAGCAGTTATTAAGCGAGCTATTGTAATGCATTGCAATCATTTGTGTGAACAAGGTTAAGCAATAACTTTTTAGTTGTACATGGATAACATCACTGAGATTTGAGGGTTCCTTCACTCTGCCGCTCTCTGCTACAATTAGAGAGAAGACATATCAGACACTAGAGTGGAGCTGCTTTGCAAGTGCTTTCAATTCACCCCTACGATATCCTGGTTGGATTGAGCCTGCAACATGGAGACCTTGCTGAAAACCTACATTGTGTTCAGAGGTCCTGCATGTTTTCCAGTCATCTTGCTGACTGCTAGCCAGGCTAATGCCCAGGGTCATATCATGTAGATTTTGCTCAGAAAGAATCAAGCTGGGCTACCAGATTATTACCTAAGTTATAAAAAAATTACATCTGTTTGTATGAAACCCTTCTAAAGGAGGTCTAAAGATCCTCAGGACCACCTGAAGGTAAAGGTGTGGATCAGAGATGGCTCAGTGTGACAATAGGCTCAAGAACCAAGCTTTCTTCAGAGTGTAGAGGTGTCCCTTTATATTTATTCCAATGCACCTTTGTGACCCTATTTGTACCTTCTTTTATTCTCACCAAGCATGCGCACTGCTGTCTTTCAAGCAATTTATTTAGTCCTTCTGCATTGCATGAACACTTATTCAACTCTGTAGGATGCCAGTCTTTTGCCCTTCTTCTACTTTCAGTTCAAAACCTCAGCATATTAAACAGCATATGTTCTTCCCACTACAAGATTTAGCAGCAGGATGCATTCATTTCTTTCTCTCTTTCATCAACTCTGTCATCTTTTCTGAGTTGAAAAATGCTAATAATGCTTAATCAGGCAGGCAACACTGAGCTTTCTCATCTAGATGCCATTCTACAGCATATTAACTATTGCAATAACCCATAATTGTACTGGAAATATTTAATAAGATTTTTTTTCCCCAGCCTATTGTTTTTCTGTAAGTTATGTGACTGAAAACTATTCACAGATAGAATCATTAGTCAGTAGCTCTATGACACATGCAAGTGACAAACAATGGCTAGCCCCCCAACTCTTTTACTTTCTTTCACTTTGACAATATTCACAGTTTGCTCAGCCATTTTTGCAACAGAAGGCCAAATTTTGAGATCCTTATTCCGTCCCTTTTGGGTGAATGCTAACTGAACTCCATTGGTAAAGAAGAGACCATGGGATTGCATCTGATCCTGTGTACAGTCTCCAGTTTCATGTTTTTCAACTGTAGCATTTCCAGTTTTGCTCTTTGGGAAAAGTTGTCTGAGCTGACATTCTGAAAAACTTGAGCAGCCTGTGTCTTCTTTCCACAGAGCCTAGGCTTTGTAATATCCTTTCATCTTCAATTTATTCCTAAAGCTGAGTTTGGTTCTTGAGAAAATAAAAGCAGGTTATAGGACTAGAAGATTTCTAAAATCACATCTAATCCCATGGTATTATGTGTGATAACATAAAATCGCTTTCATAATTTTCTGCTGGAGAAAATTGTTGTCTTTGTGTTCTTGACTTATAGAAATAAGATTGAACTGAGTCCATAAGAAAAGGTGGATATATGGGTCTTTCTAGTGGATGCACTATGCAGAGGCAGGAAAAATTCCTGTTTTCATAAGAAAAATGTTAATTATAATCACTTTTTCTCCAGTTTTATTATTTCAGATACTGTGGTCAGAAAGCAAAGCCAACAGTGTTCATCTAACTAAACCAAAACATGCAACAGAATAGACACTCTGTGAAGAATGAAGACCATATCCAAAAGAAATACAGTCAGACATAAATATTTTCCTATAACCTGTACATCAGATTAGACCCATAGTATTGTCTACCATCCAGGTTCTCCACATCTTCAACAGATAATGATCTTGTGGTATATGGAGATGGCCAGCATGATCTGGGTTTGTGGCACACAAAAACAAGGTAAATAGATAATTTTTTTGAAAGGAAGACGGAATAACAGACTGACAAGGTTCTGTGTAAAGGTTTCCAGAACTAGAGTTTTAAAGAAGAACCAGGATTGATAGATAATATTGATTGAAAACTCCAGTTTATCTGAGCTGTAGTTATAAGAATACTGAGTTGGGAAGGATGAACCTAAAGCCTGGGAGGCTCTTGCATTCTCTCCAAATGGGACAATAATACTGACACAATATCAGTTCATGCATTAGCCTATAAAACTTAATCCTGGTTGCTGGTGATATTGTGAAGATCTTTTCTAAATAAAAGCAAGAGTATCTTTACTGAGGTTGGACAGCTCAGAAAAGCATATAGTATAAAACCACTGAATCTCTTTTCAGCAGCTCAGGGGGTTCTGGTATAGTGGGAACAGTTTTGAATACAAATGTGCAATAAACTGCCAATTATGAAAAGAATCCAATTAACTTGTTCTTGAACACTGCATGTTTACTTTGCATAAATGTTTTTTATTATGCACTTGAAGAATGGGGAAAAGGTAATCGTAGAGATCACAGGAG
The DNA here is from genome assembly GCF_000690775.1 of Eurypyga helias. Taxonomy (NCBI): domain Eukaryota; kingdom Metazoa; phylum Chordata; class Aves; order Eurypygiformes; family Eurypygidae; genus Eurypyga; species Eurypyga helias. Next base: position 6,954 of record NW_010261773.1, read on the forward strand.
GGAAGACTTTTTCTTACTTTAAAAAGCAAAAGCAAAGCCAAAAAGCTTTGGGGTGGTGTTGGCTGACTGTTATTGGGGAAAAAAAATAAAAAGGAAAAGCGGTAACATAACAGTAAAGCATTGTTATAATAGCAAACGTTGACAAAAACTACAAACTAAGATAGTGTTACAGTACAAACACATTTTCAGTGATTGTGTATTCTATTTTCATATCAGAAAAGGTTCCCTGGTTTGAATTTATGGTTAGGATTAAGTTGATAGTGGAATATAAGTTTTTAATGCTTCTTGGTGGACCTGCAGAATTGGGAACAGAGCTGAAATCCTTATTCACATGCTGAATTTAATGGTTTTCATCCATGTATGTTCCTTGCCAGATGAAAACCATAGCATCATGAGAAGTTACTTTGAATATTCCTTTATAGTGATGTATGGTTTTGCACAAATACATTATAAATCTTTTTCTCTTATAGTCTACTTGCAATATTCCTGTTTTCATCATAGTTTCTTGTCTTTTAAGACCTGCTTTCTTTTTAATACAATGCATTGAATAGCTTTCTATCAACATTGCCTATTGTTTTCATCTCCTTTCTTTTATTTTCATTTGTCTTTCAATACAGTTTGCCTTAATCTGCATTTTGAAATATACCGTAGGTAATTGGAGTAACCTGTGACTAGTTAATGGAAATAAAGGAGCAAAATTAAGCACTCACATAATTTTTTTTGCATGCCGGACCACCAATACTATTGTAAATGTTCACCATGTTCACTTCATTAGGAAAATAGAGACTGCTTGCTTACTGCTGTTGCTGAGCCAGCAACCACTGAACTAAATATTGCTTGCACAAAATAGGAGCAAAAATCACTTAATGACTTAACCAGAAAAAAAAAAAAATTAATGTCTGACATCTTCAGTGGGAGAAAAGGATATGTTGTTTATCTCGTTTTTTAATGCCCCTCTGTAATTTTTCTCTAATATTCTACCACCTCCATTTTCATGAAGATTTCTAGGCTTATACAATCTGGGAATTGGCCTCCAGAGGGACTGGTTAAGCTAGCTAAATTCTTTTAAGCCTTAATTAAGTTAGCATTAGGAACTGCATAAAATAGTGTTACTTAATTTCTTTAAAATATTCATAACAAGGAACTGATACTTTTGGAGTTTGTGATTCGACAGTTATAAATGTAGCATACAGGCCAAACTTTCAAAATCAGGTCTAAAATTAGTGGCAGTAAATCTTAATGGCTCTCTTTTCCATACAGTAGGAGAATACACTCTTGGTAAGAGTACTGAATCAAATTCTGCTCTACACCTGGATAAACCCATTTAGCATCAAATTATTCATTGTGGCGCATGTTAATGCATATTTTGACCTATGAAGTGGGGAAGTGTCAGGGAAGCATCCTTTGCTGTCAAAAGCAAGCTGTATCTGCAAGGAACAGGCTCCCTTTCCTTGCACCATGCCATCCTTGCATGCAAATTAGGATGGTCATTTCTAGTAATCCACACAGCCTGAAAAGCTACAAGGCATTCATGTTTTAAAACCACAATGATGTAATGTTTTGGCATGAGGTAAAGGCAGCAAGACCAAAACTTGCAAGGAGAAGGTACACTGAATAAATTATACCCTTGATGAATTAACTTCACTGGTGCTTCTTGACAGGTGAGTATGAAGACAAATCTACCCCATATAGATCTGCCCAGTAACAGGACAGATATGCTAGAAAGATGTTATGAACTCCATGCTACCAGCTTCTCCATATCCTGCATGATTATGTGAGAGAAGACCAGATACACAGATGGAAGCATCTGTTATATTATTCTGTAGGTGAATTAATAAATGTAAAGGGATGGGCTTCCTATTAGTGGCTAAATTAGTGGCTAGCACAATGGTAGTGCAAGTGGATGAAGTGATAACAACAGCCACAAATTCTCAGGTTGAAAGAATAAGGAAAAAAAGATGTCAAACCAGTTAGCTCAGTCTGAAGAAGTCCTACTGAGGAGCATCTACAGGTTAAACAGGTCAAACAGAACAACTTAAATTCTTACATTATGTTTCTGATCACATGCTCTTGAACTCCAGTTAACTGGTTTATTTAATGACTTCTTAAGCTCAGTTAAAGGATTTGTTCCACTATCTTTCCTTGGAAATTAAACTGTCAGAAATTTTAGTTGTAAAGGATTTCTGTCGTCTTTGGCATACTCTTTATTAACATCTTTCATAAGGCTAAAACCAAAAGAGTACACTTGCCTTTTAAATACTTCAGGTTTCACCTGTATGAGTTTCCTGTTACTGTTCTGTACACAGTTCATTTTGCTATTCCACCCATGTCTCTGCATACCTTTATTTTTCTGTTAAAAATGTGAAATCTGTGGTTGTCTGGTACAGCTTTAAGAAGTGACAAAATCCATGCATTTTCTGAAAAGGTAAAGCTATATAATCTCGATAATTTTTACCTAATGGCATTTTGCAGTGTCAGGAGAGTGTCTGACCTTTGAAGTTATTATGAAGTATAAAGTCAGGTGTTCAAAAAGAAAAATAGTTCATCTAATATTCAGTCCGTTTCTACCAGAGAAAAATAGACTGGCAGGATTTCTGTGTAGTATAAAATAAAAAAGCTTAGCATTGTTTAGATTACAGAGGAAACATACAAGGAAGCAACAATAAAGCTATACAGAATAAGTAGTAAAATAAGAAAGGTAAGTCAGAGCTTTCCTTACTTAGTAGAGGACCATGAAAAAATTTATATTATAAATTTTTATATGTATTATAGGTGGATATATTTTTGTGTGTTGTGCAGTTTAGTTAAACATGAAAAATTAGACATGTAGAGGCAAAACGAGACTGTGAAATGTGAAATGTGTAGAGTTTTGATTCAACTTCCCACTGAAGTAATTAAAAATCTCTGAGTTTAAGAGTTATTGGTCTTTGTTAGTTATTGGTTATTATTAATTTTTTTAACCCTGTCTCCCTTCACCTCTTCTTAGTTCCTCTGTATCAGAAAGAAAGCAACTATTGTTATTTTTTCAAAGCTAGTGACAAACTCTCTTGGGAGCGAGATTTCATATAACTGGACATTTGGAGAAGACTTGTGTCTTATGCTGAGACATTTAGTATTGGTCTATGTCATAGACAGAATAAAACAGATTGGTCTGACTTAAAAGGTGATTCTTATTTTCCTAGAAGAGCACCCTTTATTAGTAATAGCAAAGAAAGAGAGAAAGAAAAAATCAGGCATAAGCCTAAGTAGATGTCTTTTATATCTACATTTTTCCTTCACAACACTTCAACATAGAATATTCCACTTGTCACGTACCAAAAAAATTTATAGCAGAATATAAAATGTCACTCACTCGGCAGGACTAGATTATAGAGACTAAGTATGCAGTGCTTGCCTTTACATTGGAAAATATTACGGCAGTAATGTAAGTGGGGCACTGTTTTAAAAAGGCAGCCAAGAAAATACTCAGTTGTCATTCATTGTGTAGGCATCTTTACGCCATTCAGATTGACGCAATCTCTGCCTCTAAGGAGCTGACAAAAATTGTAAAGATTGTGGTCCATTGAATTCAACAGCAGAACTTTTGATGTCCGTGTAGCAGGGTTAGATTCAGTTATCACTGAAAGGAAAATGATTTGAGAGAAAGGAAAACCCTCCATGTCAAAGGAACTCTGACACCTGTTGAAAACCTTTATCTCCAAAATTCTTTTCCTATTTCTGTCGCAAGGACATTCAGGTTGCTGCAGACAGCCGAAGACCTTGTCCAAGACCTCCAGTTTCTGTGTTAAAACTAAATCCTTTTGAGAGAGCTATTGTATCACACGCATTCCACTTCCTTTTAGCTGTTTTTAGGTGGGGATTTCAAAACTGAAATCTTTCACAATTTAAGTTTGTCCAAAATACAATTGACAGAGTCAGTACCTACTGAAGAAAAAATTACCATATAGAAGACTTGCCCTGCTAAAAAGAAAGAGACCATCAAACATTAATGGTAGCCTTCCTTTTTCCACAACCTTTGAAATCTGGGGAGAGGACAAAAGCCTGTGGAAGCAGGCTTAGAACCAGCAGTTTCAAAACAAAGACTCTTTACTTTCAGCTAAGATGCATACTGAGTATAATTGTTATTATTAATACTCATTTCAATTTTTACATGTATAATTGTGGATTTTTTTTAGGCAGAACTGAATTCCATTCCATACTGCAACTTAAATATCCCCCTAGACAATAAAACATTTGATTCCCAGCAGTTTTCTTATTTGATTGCAATTAGCACAAACAAGGGATTGTAAACAGGAGTGCTTTTAACAACAGAAGTAGGCTTTTCATGAAACACCTCCTGAGAAGTTAGTAGTGTGCAATTACACACAGAGAAAAATTTAATTTATTTGGAATAAATATATGAGGTGTAGGATTAATCCTGTCAAAAAAAAAAAAAAACCAAGATTAAGGTTTTCAACTGAATTACACCTTTCTCTGTGCTTCTTCCTTGAGACTGGTATTTTACATACAAAAAAACGACACTGCTGCCCCAACAACACTCTCCCAGGTCATTCTCAGACATGGTTCATGAGATGTCAGACATCACAAAAAATTATCAGCCAACCACCCTGGTATGCAGGGTTAAGAAGCTTAATTAATAGCATTCATTAATTGCACATCATTCAATACCAATTGGTGTTAGAACCAGAGAGCAGATATATGTCTATTTAATTTACTAGTGTAAACACAGTCTCACAAACTTAGCAAACACTCTGAGGATGATCTTCAGAAGTTGGTGAGTCCAGCATGGGAATTTGAGCAGCAACGTATTTTAGAGTTCAAATCAATCAATGTCTAAACCCTATATCTTTCGTTCCCCACTCCTCTACCTCCCCTCTGGCGTAGCACAGGAAGGTGGGAGATGAGGGCTGTCGTCAGCCATTGGAGCTGGCTGGAACCAGCTGGAACTGGCACAGGGCAGCTCCATCCTCTCTGCATGGAGTACACCTTTCAATGATGACAATTCCTCTTACTCTGACCTCCTCTGCTTCTCCTCGTACAGGACTAGCAGTCACCAGATGTAGTTAGACGAAGAATAACTAATAGGGTAAAATCACCTCAGTTACCTAAAGATTGGGCACATGCAGAATTTTACATTTTTACTTTTTTAATTTAATTTTTCTTAGATAGACTAAAGAGATTCTGGAAATCCAATTCATACCTAGTGTTTTGCAGTTATCTGGTGGTTACAAGGAAAGGCTCTGCCAGCACATACACCACCATTTTTGGGAAAATGAAGTGTTTTTTGTCATCCCAGGAGACATTATTCAAGGCAAGAAGGACTTCTCACCATCTTCTGCTCAGACTTTACAGTGGTAGCATCAAATATAACAGATCTGCAATACCAGCCTAACTTGTTTGTGCACAGTGTTTGATTTAAAAGACTACTTTTTCTGTCACTTTCTCATAGTACATAGTTCCCAAGACATTGAATTATTGTTAATAATACCATTAGTCTTAGGAATCTCCTGGGCTAGCTGCCACTGTTTGAGCAACACTGAATAAACATTAGCGTGTCTTATTGTGCTTTTGTAGGGTTTCCAACCAGCCCGAGGAACTGCGAGCTATTAGTAGAAAATACAAAGTTTGAGTCAGTCAGAAAGGTTACCTTTAATCCTTTCAAAAATATCACTGTGAAATACAATGCATTTGTAATGTTCTTAATGAGAGAAAAGAGGATGACTTGGTGTGTCATTAACATTAAATGGAAAAGCAGAACGCATGTTCACTTTAAATGCAATAAAAAAGCATTGCATTTCAGACTTCTTTATTAAAATATTCCAGTACTGTACAGACATCAAAACTTAAGCTGAAATAAAGTCTAAGCTTTATTTCATTTTTTTAAATTAAACTTAAGCTGATAGTAGAAATAAAGCTATGGAAGAAAACATTAGTTAATATTTCACAAATGTTTCTGAAGAAATGGGAAAATTATTCAGAATTATCTGTACATACAAATGAATACTCAATTTAAAAATACTTTATTAAGAAAGAAGAAAAAGAAATGAGAATGATACTTCAGGGTCTTCTAATGTACCGTTTTAAAAAGATTCATGAAACAGGAAAATGCGAACAACAGAAATCCAGAAACTTGTCTTTTCTACCAAAATGTCCGTGTTTAAAAGAAACGTATTTTGCTCATTGAATGAGCAAGATATGTCACATACTGATCATCAAACTTAACTTTATAGACAGGCAAATACAAAATCACACAGAATCACAGAATCACTCAGATTGGAAAAGACCTATAAGATCATCTAGTCCAACAACCAACCCACCACCACCATAAAAGAGATTATTTTAGACATTTTCTGTAGAGAACCCAACTAGAAACTTCAGAAGAGTCTTTTTTGTCCCAAGACTGGGAGTTAAAAGAGTGGATCCTGCTCCCAGCTTTGCCACAAATCTCATGAGAGAGACCGTGCTCCTCTGCAGTGCACTGCTTCCCCTCCAGCCCCTTCCAGGTAGATGTCTTCCCTTATTCCGTGTTACAGTGGATTTATCACAAGACAGATGACTTTCACCCCTAGGAGATCAAAAGCATACACTCGGCTGAAGGAAACAAACTCAAACAAGGAATAAAATTCTGAGATTTTAAATGAACTTAGTTTGCTTGAGAACTAAGATTTAAATTGTCTACAACAGCTGATGTCTGAAAATGAAGAGGCAAGCTCAAAATCAAAGACACCTAGTCCCTGACATGAGTGTAGCATGCACAAGTACTCAACACCCACAAATATTCCTGGTTTGCTAGAGGTTCATCAATCAACAGAACAGGTAAGAATTTTTTTTGTTTATTTTAACTGAAGGGCTTTCCAGCTCCAACTGCTCAGCTGCCTTAATGAAACTTCCAACTTCAAGAATTCAGAGAACTAAGTAGAAAAAAAAACCACACTACACGGGAAAAGAGATATTTCACATAACTTTCCCACCTTAGTTGTAACATGCAAAGTATGTTGTACATGTCATACATTGTGAGATTGAATGTTCACAGCAATGCATTATATGCATAGACAGTATACAGGAAAATAATGCCTTTCAAAATTATTACCATGACTTTCCTTAGGGGCTGGGACCTTTGGTAAGGTACTATAGAACTACAGCTTTACATAAAAAGACGTGCTGCCTGCTCTAAGGTACAGCTTACATTGAAATAGAACTGCTATGCAAAGTGTGAAAAGCGATAAAAATTACACTAAACAAGTAATGAACTAGTTGTGCTTTTTGTTACTGTATTTCTTGAGAGATCCTTACTGTCACTTTTTTCTCTGTAAACCGTGACTATTTGTTGGATAACGTTTGGCAACATGGGTCTTCCTTATGGATTGTTATCTTCTGAATCGATAGTTTGGTAGAAGATGCGAAGATTTTTGTCTGAAAGGCAATAGGAGTCTGGAGTCAAAATAGAAAATCAGGTATTTTCTATTTTCAACAGAAAGGAGTAGGTGTTCAGGCAGGAATAGAGACAAGTCTTGAAGATTCATTTGACTGTTTTACTGAAACAAAATTAAGCAACTGGAGGATTCACAGTGGTTGGCAGCAGTGGGACAGAAATAAGTTGTTAGAAACAATGCAAAAGATAATCATGCTTGGTGTAGATGAAAGTTGGAGTTAGAAAGTTAATGAAAATAGTAAGGTCTTGAGACCTGATAATTAAGAATTAGGTTGTTTGGCTAACTGCCTAGAAAGGAAATGATGAAGTCTAGTAACAGGGACCAGAAATGAAGCTTGGGAGTATTACACGGTAGAATGCATACAAGAACAACCATCACCCCTTGTTCAGGTCCAATAACAAGAACTGAATTGTTGACAACAGCAAAGAGCTAGTGAATGAAGATCCTGGAGCATAAAAAGCATACTTTCAAACTAGAAATAAAGAAGGACATGATCCACTCATGGATGCCATATGAACAGATTAGGAAAATTAATCTGCATTCATCTTATGCTGGCAGCATCCAAGTTATTTTTCACAGTAGTTGTTATCTTAACCCATTTATGCCATCTTGGCATTTATTGAAAGATGTGTTTTCAAAAATTTTATTCCTGTCCTCACTACTTTGACAATTTAGCATAGAAACATTGTGTATCAGTGAATTACAAGAATCCAATATAATTTTGTATTAAACCTGATGGCAAACTGCTAATGTTTCTGCTTTCATTCTCATTTTAAATTTTGAATCTACCTTAGGTTTTTAGAATTAATAATTGTAACAATTCAAATCCCTTCACATTAATATGTCAACCAATTCAATTATACATCTTGTGATCAGCTGGGGTAGGGACTAAGTTAGCAATCCAGTCTAAGTAATTAACCTACTTCTTCTCTAAAGAGAAAGAGAGAAATTCTTCCTAATACTTACTCACACTTAAATAAGCGGTTTTGAAAGAGTTAATATGCCAATAGGCATGTTATCAATTGTGCAAGTGTTAACTAGAAGACTACAATACCTCTTTTGCAGCAACTGCCAGTTCCAAAAAAGTAAGAGATCAAATAGTTCTCAGTCAAACTAATCTTTATTAAAAATCTTGTGACTAAAACAGATCATTCAAAAAGTCTCTAAGCTAGCAATGAACAGATGTTAGAGAAGGTAAGACCCATGAAAAAGAGGAATTATAATGTTCATTCAAACAGACTGATCCTTCAAGAATTAATCTCTGAAGGCGAACTTTCTCATGTCACTGAAAACTGGAATAGGGCAAGTCATGTTTTACTCAATTTCATGGCCTGTAGCTCAAGAAGAGTGTCTCATCCCACAGGAGATAATTGCAGCTGAATTACCGTTTTACCAAGCTGGCTCCATCTTGACAGTGTTAACAATCTTTAAAATGGGAGCTTTAAGATGAATAATTCAGGTTTAGGCAGAATAATCACAGTAATAATAA
>NW_010261774.1:0-291 GCF_000690775.1 Eurypyga helias
GGAGGTGCTGGGCTAATGGGGGATTCCCACACCGCAAAGGTTTGGGAACGCGTTGGAACTCAGGTGCCATGTTGGGTTACGGCATCGGAGTAAGTCCCGCCCGCGGAAGGCGACGTCTTCACAGGGTTTGCCTTTAGTTTTCCGTGAAAATAAAAGCCTGTCAGCGTGAAGCCCGGGCGAGGGTCGGTCCCGGCCCAGAGAAATCCAGCCCCACGGGTGCTTCCCCTGCGTGCCCGGCGCCTTCTGTAAGGGATGGGGGGTTGGGCTCTTCTCTCCCTTCTCCTTCTCCTT
>NW_010261775.1:0-19552 GCF_000690775.1 Eurypyga helias
CCTGTCCTTGTGCTGGGATTGCAAACATATACACAATATATTACATAGAGCATATATAAAAAATATAGAATGCATATATTTCTTCCAATAAATAAAACACAGGGAAGAAGCAGACAGGTAGAAAGATTTTTTTGATCAGTCCAAGCTAAAGACCAACGATTCAGGATATAAGAGCAGCTTCAGTGGGGTTAAAATCTGCTTTGATCCCAACCTGCAGAGAGCCCCAGATCACCATGTAAGAGCTCCCAAATATTTGGAGCCAAACAAACCAGTCAGCTAAACATTTTCAAAAGTCTTCTGAAAGTTATCTGTCATCCAGATGAGCAACATCGACTTGGGTCTGACATTTTTGCACTCGTTCTGTTGTTTTGGCAGTTTTCCTAACATTAGTGACAGAGGGCATTTCATAAATACAGCGTTCTTTGCCTAAAATAAAATGTGGCATGAAGGTGGCTCATCTAGAGCCCTGTGGTGTGTCAAGGCTCCTCGTCGCCGCTGCAAGCTCCGCTCTCACAACCCTCCGTTAAACGAGGGAGAGCATCCCTGAGCTCATTACAAGCTCAAATCCATGGGATCAGTTGCAGGGAAACTACTTTTCTCCCTTTCATGCAAACATCAAAGGGTACTTTGTTGTTTCCTTGGAAGCGCCAGCAGTTACGCCAACCTGAAAGCGGCAATTAATGAAAGACTATTGTCCTGAAAACATTCAGCACACAGGTCATATGGAAAACTGGCAATTCCTTCACTTTGCAGAGGGAACGGGTTGGGATCAGATCCACGACCGTTGTTACGCTGGCTGAGCTCACACCACCAGCGCCACGTTATTTCCAGCCCTGGTATTTCATATATTCTTGCACTGATTAGCAGCTATTCGGCAGAAGCGGGGAGACCGGATAAAGCTGCCAAGTGAGGCTTAGCACCAGACAGGAACGACCATGGAGAAAAAACCACATATTCTTTGCTTGTCTGTGTTAGGTGCTAATGCCGAGGTCAGCGCTCACAGCCCTGTGTTACTACACACATGTAACAAGGGACAAATTTTCTGGTTTATGCCCTATTTATGAGTGTGCTGTCCCCATGGCAGAGGGGGTCCAGCCCTCGGAGCATCTCTGTGGCCTCCTCTGGACTCGCTCCAACAGCTCCGTGTCCTTCTGCTGTCAGGGGCTCCAGAGCTGGAGGCAGCACTCCAGGGGGGGTCTCACCAGAGCAGAGTACAGGGGCAGAATCCCCTCCCTCGCCCTGCTGGCCACGCTGCTCTGGATCCAGCCCAGGATACGGTTGGCTTTCTGGGCTGCCAGCACACACGGCCGGCTCATGTCCAGCTTGTCATCCCCCAGTACCCCCAAGTCCTTCTCCTCAGGGCTGTTCCCTATCCATTCTCTGCCCAGACTGCATTTGTGCTTCAATATACATACTTCAATGGATAAGGCCAGCCAGTGGTCAAACTTTTCCACATCTACCCAACATCCCAGACAGAGAAATTAGTCACTGCTTCAGCCAAGTCCGTTTGACATTGAACAAAAAGGAAGAGTTATGAATTAGAGTGTATCACCTGGTGCTGCATCACCAGGAAATATCATCCTTTCTCAAGAAGGGCTGAAGATCTCATACAGAAGAAAAGCTGACCTTGAGAAATAGGCAGATGGGATGAAATCCAACAGCATAAACTCTTCTGGACAAGCTCAAATATCTGCAAAAACCTCAGGGCTCTGTAGCTGGAATGACCAAACTACAAGAAAGATCAGTTAGGAGTGTTAGTTGGTCACTGGAAAACTGAAGCAGTGCAGGCATGAGAAACAAGTAGGATTTTTAGGCTGCTTCAGGCATTTCCAACTTGTGAAGAAAAGTAATCGTAGAAGATCACAACAGGACTTGAGCTTCATGAAGTTGTTCTCGATAGCTCCTTGGCCTATTGGCCTCAGGGTTGTTTAAATATATCATATGAGGAAAAAGATGTTACCTACCTTGAGTATCAACAAAATATAATTGTACAGTATTTGAGATAGCCCAAAAATCACGAGGTGAAAAGCCAGACAGCTGAATGACTAATGACTACAGATCCAGGGAAGACAACCCTTCTTGCTTCCAAAGCTAGAAAATAACCCAGGAGTGCCAGCACAACATTCTGGAGAACCATTTGTGCTCATTATCGGTACGGGTTTTGTCACTGAAATTACCTAGACTGTGTGTCTTGCAAATTATCTACACAGAACAGCATGTAACTCTGAATGAAAAACTGGAAGTAATAGATGAATGGGTCTGTGTTCTATTTTTTTTCTCCTTCTCTTGAGGAAATCTTAGTAGTTACTATAACAACCCTGGCCAGATCCCATCTTGTTTAGTGTGGTAACAAACAGAAAACAAAAAAGCCCGATTCTGCTTTTAAAACTGCAGTCTTCATGAATTTCCTCTTTCAGCTCCATGGGGAGAAAGCAGAGCTTTCTCAAAGAAAAGAGTCCTAGACCAACACTGCTGATGGTTCCCGAGCTTGACAAAAGTGGTTCAGAAAGCAAAAAGCCTTAAGCACGAGAACCACGTTAAGACGACGCCTTTCACACAGCTTGGAGGTGTTCAGGTAGTTTTAGTGAACGACCCATCACCTCAAAGTTACATCAGTGAAAGTACACGCTCAACTTTTATCCCTCCTAGAAAAGTCAAGCACGCTCTTCTAACTAGAGGCTCCAAAAAAATAGGAAATAACGACAGCATGCAACAGCTCCACATGCCAACCAGCTCTACCCCCTGGCTTCTAGCACAACACAGCTCTATTATGCTAATGGCTAACATCTAAGATTACGTTTCATTTCCATTTTAACAGAGGGGAAAAGAGGTCTGTTTACAAGGTTGTGCTGCTGTCGCAATATTTATTGCTGCTTGATTTCTCTACTGCTCTCTGTAGGAAGAAGTGTCACTTGAGTTTTTTTACATCACTTAAAGAAAAAAAGCACACCTGCAGTTTTTACTAGTATGTATCCTTTCTTACCCCTTTTCTCAAAACTAGAGCGCTTCTAGAGGTGGGTGACAGGGTCTCAGCTCTCGCATGGTGCTAGACAGACCACCAGCACCAGAGGATGTTCTTAGGCACCCAAGGCCAGAAGCACTGCCCAGCACCTGTCAGCGAGTCAGAAACACCAAGTCCACGCTCGATGCTCCACCACAGCAGCCCAGGCCACATCCAGCTGGGAAACACCATCCAGCAACGCCACGTCTTTGGAAAAAGGCTCAGTCGTTGCCCCAAGCTGAGCACAGTGGGAAAACACCTGGTTTTGAACTGCAGCTCAGTTCACTAAGCCCAAGAGAGGTATGCAATAGGCTGCTGCTGATCCGCGAGCCCGAGTTTTATGGTTATGGCTGTGCTACTAAACAAGTTGGAGCCCGAGCGTAAGCCTGCGTCAGCATGATCTCTGGCGCAGTTGTGATTCCAACCATCCAGCCCTCTGCCAAGCCATTCCTGGGGGTTACCACAGGCCAGGACTGCAGCCAGCAGGCACCTTTTGGAGAGCAAGAGCGTGCAGCTGCATGGCACAAGTCAGACCGGCTGGTTGCACGGCAAAAACCAAGTACCTGACTCTGAATGAACTGGCTCACCTTTAGACACTCGGTTTTAATGCAAAGAATTGATCTAAACGCTTCTGCCCGGACTCAGGCCAACGAGCATCGACTCAGAAGGGTTTTGCCTGGAGTACAGTTGCAGGACTACATTGACAGAAAGTTCTAGGCTTTGTAGACAGAGCTGCTGACGGATCACATCATTAGGGGCTCAGTTTGGCACACCAAAAAAAAAGGAGTAAGAACAAAATCAGGCATGCTGGCAGGACAGCAGACCAAAACACACTGAGCTCATAGCCACCCCCAGGAATCCTTCCTTGGTCCCCAGGTCCCTCATAGCCACCATACCAGAATGCTGGTGGGATAGAGGACAACTGTGTTGGGTCCCGTAGGTGACTGCACTCATCTACCTGCTGCAGAGACCACCTTCCAGCACATGAGCTCTCGCACTGAGTTTTCACCTTGTCCTCCTTGCTCAAGGGCACACTGTTTCTGTCTCAACGATCTGCGCCTTGTCTCCTCTTGGATCTCAGCTGATGCCTACACATGGCTTAGAGCTGCCTCCAGAAACCCATATGTGCACATACAGACCGTAATAACAGTCATTATGCCAGTAGCATGACAACATTACTGTTACAGAATCAACAGAAAAAGAGTCGAGTCTTGCATTCAAGGCTTTCAAGAGAAAAATCCACTGGTGGGACAGGGCACGTTGGAACAGTTTGCATCCACCTCCACTCCCCCGGGGCTCGCATCGGGGTTTCGAGGCTGCACTATCCCAGTGACAATCCTGTGTGCCTGCGAGTTTCACCGGTCGCAGGTTCAGACCAATGACGACTTGGCAGCACGTGATCCAAAGCAAAGAGTCTTCTGGCCACCAGCACCACAAATCTGACACGGGATACAGAAATCCAGCTGTGTTCTGCCATCAGCGACTCAACAGTTTCCGATCCTGTCTCTCTACGGATGATACAAACGGCAGACTTGACTCCAGCTGGCCCTATTGTATTGGATCTACAGTGACAGACAACAGGAGCCAGAAACTTTTTGTTCAAGTAGAGCCAGCAGATGTGACACTGAATAAACACAGACAGTCAATCTGCTGAGTAAGAAGGTATCGTTCATATAAATAACATACATCTAATCCTGCTTCCATTTTAAACCCAAATATGGGAATGCAAGATGCTCAGCGCTCTGTAGATTTATGCTCTGAACAATGAGATAAAGCAAAAGCAGATAACACAGCCCCTCTGAGCCCCGCTCAATTCTTATTTCACTTTTGCTCTGAATTATTATCAGATCCACAGCTTTCTCCACGAAGAGCCTCCCACAGAGCGTTAACAGTTTGTCCAGGCTAATGTCAGATGGGATAAGTTAGCCTTATAAAAATATCTGCTGGTCCCTACTGCTTCTCCCAATGGACCTTAATTACAGAGCAATTAAAAGTATTATTCTGTTCATTTTAACCTCACACATTTGGAAAAATAGGCATTACACGCACTGAGGGGTTTCTCGTGGTCTCAGCACAGGACTTGTTGGGCTTGACCTCTGAAATGACACATTTCCTGCTTATTGGAAAAGTTCACAGATTTGCAGCTGCCAAAAAGAATTATTTCATTAGAAAGCCAGTAATTATATGAATCAGCACACAAGAAAGCCTCCTCTTTAGAGGTTACACGCAATATTATCACAAGGTCGGTGCTTGTGTCAGTTATCATATGCTCTCAGAAAGCAAGTAAAATTGGTAGGTAACTTTGATACAGATAATTATTCTGCGAGAACCCAGGAAAGATAAAACTGGAGCAACCGGCTTCCAACTGCCCCCGCCACGTGCCTTGCCTTCTTTTTGTGAGTTCCCAGCCTGCAAAGTACAGCTACAACATAATCCAGTACTCAGTATGCATCCTTGGGGATTAATGCTGAAGAACCTCTTCAAGTTTTTGTGTTAAGAATTTGCTTTTTTGAGAAATAGATAAATGAGTAAGAAAGGACTGTCACTGAGACTAATTATATTTGACATCCCTGTCCTTGCTTTCCCTCACTCAGAGGGATCACTTCTTCCTTCCTCAAAACACAGCCATCAGTAGGATGCGATGATGTAACACACAGCAATTAAAAAAAGAGGATGTAGGGCGAAAAAAAAAAATTACATTTCCCAGCATTTTCCATGGGATTAACCTCCATTCTCCTTAGAGACATTTATCTACCTTTTTTTTTTTTTATTTGCTAGAGAGCTCCTCCAAGACAAACAGCAATTTATTTGTTCCCCGAGAACCCCAGGCCTGGAAGATGCAGCCATCTGTCAGCGGGAAGGAGCTCTCTATAAACGGCTGCTTTCTCATCAAGCCCTTTCTAGATTTTAATTTGCCACCTAAATTATCAAAAGAAACCAAACAGCCTTTAGTTACATGTAGATACAAAGCATTTTAAAGCACGAGAGCACATACACAGAGCATGGCAAGTAGGACAATCAACAAAGCAGCTTTTGTGCTCCGAGAAGCGCTTCCCGTCACCCCAGGTGATCACGTCTGTTTTGCCAAGAGACTTCGCTCAAGGAAGGGGGGGCTCAGGTAGACTCACAAATCACACGGCAGAAGGTCTACTGAAGCATCACTATCATATAATTCAAACTCCCAAAGGCAATGGACAGAGAGCATTTCCTTCCTTGGAAAGCCACCAAGCCATGGCGAAAGAACATGAAATTCACCCCTTAGAAGGGCACCAAGCCTCCCTCATTCACTGAGGTTCAGTTTGGGGCCCAGAATCGCTCAAGGGACTCAGATCTTGACAGTGACCAAGATAAAAATGAGCCACTCCGAGTTTGTCCTTATTTTCCCCTCCTACGTCTCATCTTCTTACAAGAATCTCATCAAGAGGTGTCTGGAAAAATTAAGTTACACCAGGTGACCACTCTGTCCCCCCAGCCTTACCAGGCTCCTCAAAAACTTCTAACGGTTGGAAAAGGTGACAACGGGAAGGTAGAAAAACTCACAGCTAAGCCAAAGGCAGGATCATCTCATCATAGTTCAGAGCCGGTACCCACTCGCGGAGGGCACACTCAAGAGTGGTGACACCCTCAATATCCAGTAGAGCATGCAAGCAGGATAATTGCCCTCAGATGACAGAAAAGATTCAGTCCTTAAAAAGTGCAGGCATTCACAAAGGAGGGGAAAAAAGTGAGCCTTTCAGGATCCAAAATACCTGTTTCCATTCTGGAACCAGAACTGTTTGTTGCTGGAGGTAACAAAATGGGTAGAAGGGATTACAGGTTTTGGGTACACAATGAAACCAGACTGAGTTACAGTGCTCAGTTTAAATTGTTCCATTATACTGCCATAACCAGAGTGTGAAAGTGCTTACACCATCCCAAACGTGAACACAGTGCCACCTTCTTAAACCTATTTTGTATTTGCAAGCGGCAGAACCACCAACCCAATCAGGTTCATTCACATCTCCCTGCTTCGGAGACACACAAGAAGCAGGTGTGGCACTTCTGTCTTTTTTCTGAATGAATGCCATTGTCAAAACCGATCGTTTGGTGCTGCATTGCGCACGCTGGGTTACCCACTCTAAAAACAAATAATCAGCTACAGAGACACGCACGCTACCGGCGTAAATGGAGATCTGAGAAAGGCGAGGATTAGTATTACAACATGGAAACATTCCCAAAGGAAGAGAAAGGTGAACTAAACAGAACTGGAAGGATGATCTCCACCCAACAATTTTCTTCCAAAAAGAGGGAAAAAAACCAGGCTGAGGCATAACAAAATCCACCAAAAAGATGAGCACAATCACCTGCTTCTGTCCTACCAGAAGAACCTCTGCCCACGCAATCGCGATGCAAGACGTCCTGGAACAGCTGCCCAGAGCCCAGGACGACGTGCATTCACCCTCAAGTATCCCAAACGCATCCTGCCCCGAGCAGGAGGCTGGAAAGCACAGGCTTATGGAAACCTCCCAAATACCAACCCTGCCAAGCTTTCTAGTGCAAATTTCCCTGGTGAGAAAGTGGGGTTTTAATGTTTGTCTGGAACCACTTCTGAGAACTGTTTCCTCGCTCAGGTGTTCAGTTCGCATTCTCAGCACATGACAGCCTCCCTTCTCCAACATCCCATTCCCTTCTGCATGCAGTCTCCCTCTCCTTCCCTCCAAAAAGCATCATTAGGTAGTGCAGGCCCTTCGCATCCATTTATGAATCTCCGAATCAGAATTCTGAGAATATAGAGAGAGCTCACAGACTGCACCCAACAGCCGCTGCAGGACCGCAAAGGCACACTGGGGGATTCCCTGTGCTGTCACGCTCCATCAGTACACTGCACTTAACACTCAACCCCTGCTAAGGTAAGAGCAGCACCAAGCCTTTAACGCACAGCAGTGTGTTTATTCTGGCAAAGGTGCTTACATCCTCTATTAAACAGCAGCCCTAGCATCTGCAAAGTGCACTGCATCCATCCTCAGGGAACACTGATTTTCACTCCATTTTATCCCAACACACTGACACCCCTTTGGAACTGTGCTGTCCCTTTGCTAGCAGGTTACCTCTTCAGGGCCGAGCTCCGTATCAAGGTTGGCAGCTTTTGAAAACTGATCTCGGACGTGATCCGAACCTGTGCTTTTACAAGTATAATCTTCAACACCATGGTATCAGAACAGCTGCTCTGTCTGCAGTTCGTGGACACACACTGAAAAGCTGCTCAAAAATGAACACCATCTTAGCCTCGTGTTTTTGAAAACAGCTAGTTGGTTAAGAAGGAAAAGATTATTTAGAGTTGCGTCAGGTCTGGTTTTCCCCGCTGCCATCACAGGACCCAGCTCACCACTAGCTACAGTGAGCAGTTCAGCTTCCTGGTTGCACGTACATCGTCATCTTATGCTACTCCACCTCAAAAAAAATCAAGAGGAGAAAAAGGCAGCTGCTCCTCACAGAAAGCAAAACCCTAGTTTTCTGGCCAACAGGCAGAATTTAAGATTACTACTAGAAATATTCTTTCTAAAGGATTCCCCACAACTATTTGCTCAATATCTTATGAAAGCAGGGCAATGCAATAATGCTGGACAACACTAACTGAAATATAACTGGGCCAGAAACCCAAAAGCCTGTTACAAGCAAGGTAATAACTGTGCAACAGCTACACCACCTTGCTCAGAAAAGGTCTCGAGTACAGCCACTGAAAAACAGGGGTGTGAGCCCACCCAGCTCACGCCATTCGCAAAACATTAACATTTGCTCTCTTGTCTCCTCACCTGCAGTTTTTTCTTACAGGAATTTTCCCTGTTAGAAGGCAGCGTCACTGGCAAGTTTGACCGAAACCAGTACAGGGTCCCACCAGTTGCTAGAGAGGGAGATGGGAGACTGACAGGTGTGGATTCACTGATGCCTAATAGAGAACAAGTTTCTGCTAGGGATTTAACAGAGCTCAGTTGGGCAATCAATCAACTGCGAGACACAAATCCACTGGAAACCTGGCTTCATTACTTCTACTGTTCACAGAAGAAATTGTTTTTAATCCAAACCCGTCTAATAAACGGTACTTTGAGAAAACAAGGCGCGTACACATTACCTCCGTAACAAAGAGAGTGCGCGGATCGATGATGTCCAAGAAGTGCCTGAATCTGCCGTAAAACGAAGTCTGGAAGACAGGATAAGAAAACAAAACGTCCTCCGTTAGCAATTGCCTTTCACCTGCTGCAGAGCAAGGTTTTATTTCCTCTGAAGAACTAAGTAGCAACTAGAAAGAAATAATACAGCAGCTCTTCACTGGAAATTTGGGATCAGAAGTCCATAAGGCAAAGATGAGGGTTTGGACCCTGCTAATAGCAGCATTGCTATTCAGAAATCAACAGAGATGCTTTAATAAAGGGGTAGTATCAAGCTGCTAAAATATCCTTTCCTTTTTCCCAAAAAATAAGTATCACCTGCTTCCTCATGGGACTCCTGGGAGGTGTCTGTGCCCACAAAACCTCAACGTGCAGCTCCAGACCTCCTGCACCCGGTGATGCTGTCGAATTCTCACCCTGCGATGTCCTTAACACCGTCCCCACGCTGCTCGTCCTCACCCCCCCCCCAGCGCTGATCTCACTGGACCGGCAGCACCACAGGGTCCCCGTTTTCAGGGAGGGACTAGCATGAAGAAACCCCTGCACCCATACACTGCTTAGAAAAACGTGTCTGAACTTCGATTTTCAAATAGTCTAAAAAGCTTAAAGTCTTAGCAAGGGAACAAGTAGTTTTCTCCTTGATGGGAAGAATGAGAACGGGAAAAACAAGACTAAGTACAAAGCTACAAACCCAGTTTTACATCTTACATTCATTGCAGAATTGTCCAGGCACTAAACTGGGGCTGGGCTTCACTGTGCCAGTCACTAACACAGAGCAGAAGATGGACTGTGAACCTTATGGTTATGACTTCATAGCTTTATGCTTATGAAGCCACAACTTTATGGTCTGGGCTTGTTCTCAGTTACACCTTTGGAAAAACCCAATCTAGATCTGTGTGCACAGGGCTAATGCTGTGCAAAAGCTGGCAAAGATGCTTTTGCCGGGGGCAGCAAAAGCATCTGAAGGACCTGAAAAGGATCCAGAGCTGGGAACTGGGTCTGAAAGAAAGGAGGTATCTGTTAAATAGGCTGGAAAGATTATAGGCAGCTCCAAAGGAAAGAGCAGCAGTTTTCACTCAGCATTTAGAGAAAAAAAAAAAGATTTAAAATTTAATTTAGGCAAGCCCAAAGCACCAGACCATGAAATATTGATACATGAAGAGCGCTCAGGATACATGTACATCAAACATTAGGTCTGGATTCTTCCATCAGGATGCAGGCTGAGTGCCAGACCTGCCTTAACGCAGCCTAAACTCTCCTCTGGACATGGTCAAGGCCAAATGGCCACTGGGCATCCAGTCCAGCTGCTGCTCTCTCCTGTGGCTTCTCCCCAGCAGAATTTGCACCAGGAATTTGCAGCCCATTGCAGCTGCAGAAAGAACGCAGGTCACGCACCTCCAGGTGCTCTGGAATACGGGGACGCCTTTGCTCTCTGGCCACAGGCAGGCAAATCCCTTTCTGCGCTTGTAATGCAGAAGCGCAACGCTATAAATACAGGCCTGGAATAAGGATAAAGCAGCGAGAATGGCATTTAATCACAGCCTGGCATGATTTTCTGAAACATGCTGGTTCTCTGCTGAATCCACCGTGCACAGAGAAACACCAATAACACTGCCTACTTATTCAGGCAGAAATCCCTCTCCAAGGGCAGTTCCCAGCAACACTGCTGTCCACCACCCTGTTTCCAGCTGCTTACGAAACTCCACTGTTATTTTTCCACGTTCTGCACTAAAAAGAAAAACGCCACAACTAAACAAAATAGCTTCACATAACTTGAAAAAAAAAAAAAAGGAGCCCAGTGGTTTTTAATTAGCATTGATTTAATTAACACTAATTCTGGTACTTTCTAGCTTTTGCTAGCTTGACGTTTTGCTGCCTTACTTTTATTTTCAGTATAAAGATCTCTGCAGATGCCACTGTCCTCCACACGGCCGCTGCCCGACGTCCGCCAGCGGTGCAGGGAGCGACGCAACGAACGCGCGACTCGCTCAGTCCCTCGTCACCTTATCCCGGGTGCTCCCACCTTCCATCGGCCCTCTCCCCCTGCCCATCCTTCTGCGCCCGCTCAACGCTGCACAGCGGTAAGAGAATTCCGAGCAGTTAAGTACATGGTTTAGACAAGGACAGAAAGGGTGGGGGATTTTTAAATTTAAGCGGTCTTGACTTCACTGCCTTCATCGTTGCAATGTGTTTCACAGCGAGAAAAATAGTATTAAAGACAATTAAATAGTACATCAGTATTTTACACCCACTTTACAAAGGTGTAAATGACAGGACAAGGCACAAGGATGGGGGAATGAGACCCTAAGTTCAAGTGGGCCTGACGTAAGCGTTATTTCAGACGTGCAGATTGAACTCTGCAAAGCTGCCGAGTTTCCCAGAAAGCCAGTCCCGCAGCCCAGGGCCATTTGTTCGGCTCAGGTACAGTACTGGCCGCCTGCTCTCATCCTTGCCTGCTGCTGTCTCAGCAACACCCAGCTAAGGACACATTTTGGCTGCTCAAACCCATCCTGCCACAACTCCCTTCCTCCCCTCCTGCCCTGGGCCAGCGCTGACGCTCACCCAGCCGCCTGATCCGGGAGCAGAGTGCCAAAGTCTAATCCTTACACGAGGGATTTGTTTTCAGGTAGAGGCATTGCCTGAGCCCCTTCATTCTGCGGTCAGACGAGCCCCAGGGCAAGGGCAGGACCACTTGAGCGGGGTGGGGACAAGGGTCCTCACTCAGGCTCCCATGGAGCTGCACATAAAACTAAAAAAGCCAATTCTACCGTGCAGTGCTGCTGACTGTTCCTTCAAAGGCTTAGGGCCAGCATTCCTATCTTTAAGTGCACAAAAACAACCAGAAATGCAGCAATCCCATAAGGGAAGCAGTGCTTTTTCTCACGAAACTTCGAAGACCTGCATGGAAAAGTCTGGGGGCCTTCTGAAGGCTTTCTCCAAGAAGAACATTGTTTTATTCTCCCAATAAAGCAAGGAACCAAGAAGATTAACAAAGGCAGGTCGCAGGCACCGTGCTAGGAGATGGCCAAAGCACCCTCTGCTCAGACACCATCAGGCCCTTCATGGTGTGTTGTCACCTAGGGCCAGGTGCCTGTCTGCCAGCAGAGAGGCTTCTTGGTGCTTGCTTCTTCCATCCCCACTCTTAAAAATAAACAAATTACCTTCTCACTACTGCTGCTTCAAAGGAAGGGCAACGGGAATGTCCGTGTACTTCTTCCCTAGCCTGAAACACAAGGCAGAAGCCAGTCCTCAAGCACATCTCTGACCATCAGGGATGCACAAAGAAGGAGGCGGGGAGACTGAGTCCATCCTCCCTCCCCAAAGGCAGGCAACAAGGCCCAACTCATCGGCTGGGCCTCCCACGTTCTTTTTAATTACCCTGAGCTCTCTAAAATGCAATTACATAAACATGCTTTTCCTTGTTGCTCTTAAGAGCCACCTGGAAGTGAAAAACCCCTCGTAAAAGTCTCCCACAAAGGGGATCCTGATGCTCAACCACCACCCAGCCTTTCCAGCAGGTCACCATGAGGCTCAGCCTCTGTCACAGTGACTGAGGCCGAGATCTGCCTGCTCTCTTTCCCAGATCCCAAAAAAACCAGGATGAGCTGCAGTCCCATGACAGCGAGTTATCCTTTAACCCATCCCGATCAGCTCAGCACACTCTCAGGTTGGCTCAACATCCCTCATCGCCACCACGGGACAGCACCGCAGAAGACAAGCCATTAACAACCTTCTCACTCTGCTGCCTCCAGTCCAAGTTTCTTCAAACGAGGCGACTACATTAAACCTCCCTCACTCCCACGTTACCAGCCAAGATTTTAAAGAGAGCAGCTTTGTTAATCAAGCAACTGGAGGGGAAAAAAAAAAAAAAAAAAGAATATTAATTGGAAAAAAGCACTTCCCCCACCCTGTTTCTCCCCCTCACACGCACATGAGCTGGGCTCGCTCGCAATCAAAAAGCCCAGGGGAAGAGAAGCAAATAAAGCTCAGCCCTGGGCAATGTGAAAGCGAGACGAGTGGGATGGGTGGAAGTCCCTGGTTCTATACCTGAAATATCTCAAAGTCACCTCATGCTGCTACACTTGTTCACAAAAACAAAAAAACAGCCCAACAAGCAGAGGAGTGTGACTTTGAACAAGTTTTCCACAACAGAAGCTCTCCATGACTTCTCCAAAAGCCATGTAACACGGAACCGAATTCAGACCAAGAGCAAAGCTGTCTTCTTGAGGCTGCATCATCGCTGCGCGTTCCACTGCTCGGCCCCACCGGCAGCACTCCGTCTACCAGGACGGTGCAGCCCCAGAGCAGATGGTTTTACAGCCATCCAGCCATGGGACTTGGCATTTCTCCTTTTCAGGTGGCCACGGAAAGCTGCTTCACTGCTAGGCCTTGCTGGTTGCCTTTCCATCATCCAGGTCAGATCCTGCTTCCCAGGTTTAGTCTCCTGACTAGAAGCCATCAGATTTATTTTTTTTAATTCAAGATTTGCATTTATTTTCACAGAGCTACATGAAAAAACAAAGGGGAAAAAAAAACCCTAATAATTCAAAAATTTAGGGGCACATTAAATCAGATCCAACTCTTGCACCACAACGGCAACTCAAGACGCCTTCGTGAGCATAACCACAAAACCGGACTCTTGGAACAATGACAATTCCGCTCACCAAACCCAATTCGAGTACTTCCCTGCGAATACCAAGTTTCGAGAAGGTAAGGAGGAAATCCATACCCAGAAGACAACAGACTGTCTTGCAGATTGACCACAGACAAGAAGCCTTCAAGAAGGGCTTCTTTGGCTGCAACAACCTAAAAAAGTCAGTTCCCACCATGGGGCTACGAGGGCTCAACCCAGAGACCCCCTGAACACCTTTTCTCGCATTTGCACACTGGTATTTTACGCTTCTGGCTGGTGCTCGAGCTTCACCAAGCACGGCAGCACTTTGCATGACGGGAGTATCATGTTTAACTGCATAAAAGCGACGAGAAAGAAATAAATACCTAACAAAATGATTCCAGCCTAATATATGTTCAACTCCAAAGCCATTTTCCAACACCAATCCGTTGCACACGACTGTCTTTGCTGTGCTCCAAAGCACCAGGTAAAGGCATCTGATCGAGCAGGCACTGACCTGACCTTCTCAGCTTTCCCTTGGCTCTGCTAAGGGGAATAGAGAAGCCCCTGTGAAGAAGCTAATTTAAAACCATTGGAAGAAATAAATCCAGAAACGCGTAACAGACATTTTTCCTAGTCCCTGCTCTTTATTATCAAAAAAAGCTACTTGAAATGTGGTATCAGACCACTTGCCACATCATACTGGGGTTTCTACAGCAGAGAGACACCTCGTTGAAAGCCTCAGGCTCAGGAAAACAAGAGACCGACCTCTCCAGTTTTTACTTTTCTTCTGTAACCTGAAGTTCTGCCACTGCTGCCACAGGTTTACATCCCTGGGTTATGACTGTTTCCTCTCCAGTGCTGTCAGTTAGAGGGCTTTAGGACACACGGAGCAGCTGGTGCGCTCGTACGGACCAGAATTATCTCAGCAAAGTGGTGCTGAAACAAACTCCTGGGTCACAGGATAAGCAGGGAAAGGCCAGGCGTTGCGGCAAGTACCTGGCCACGGTCCATACTGTGAACCCTTACCCTTAGGGAACCTTTCTGCGGGATGTCGCGATGGAGCGGCCTGTTATTGCTGCAACTCCGACAGCCAAGGCACGGCTCAGCCCTTCTCCCAGGCTCTGGCAAATACATGCTCATTCATTAATTCATCATTACAAAATCTAAGAGGGAATTTGATTTTATTTGCTATTCAAATGGCATTTCAATACTAAACCAGTGTTATCCACTGTTCCAGCCTGTCTTCTTCTGCTGTACTTCAGACACAAACTGCTTTCTTTTCCCATACCTCCATCCGACCCTCTTTCCTCCATCCCTTCTCCATCGTTCCACTCCCATTATCACCTAGTAAGGAGAAAACAAAGCATTTCCACCTCCCTCCAAGGTCTGAGCTGGACACACCAACTCTGCATCCATCCAGCAAACCAACCGTTGTTCGGATAAGCGAACGGGATGCGAGGATCAAGCCCCGGGGCACAGGAACCGCCAGGCATGGTTCGGTGTGCCAGCCCCACAGCACACTGCAGTCAACCAAACCCAATTTAAGTGAGGATTCAGGATGGTTCCTTTTTAACAGGGCCATTTCCAGCTCAGGGCGTCATAGTCATGCAAGGGATGGAACTTGCAAAACGTCCAGGAGTTTGACCTTCAGCTCCCAAAGAGCCATCCGCGGTCTTTGTCGGCATTTTATTCCTGGAACATCTGTTGTAGTAAACAGTTATCTGGGAAAAAACCCTGAATAACAGAAGTTTCCTGTGATTAATCGTGGCTATTTTGGGACCACTTCTCACCAGCCTGCAAGCAAGATGAAGTTCTGCAGAGCGGCTGGGAATATTAATTCCCTTACGCGGCACCGCAGTTCGTAGGGAGCACAATCCAGCTCATTTAAGTGCCGTGCTGCGGGCCACGCATGATCCGTCTGACTGAGGCAAGAGCTGGAGGGAAACTACTCCTTGCAGGCTCAAGGAGTTCGGAGGACAGTGAGAGAAGGTAAGTGAAGATTAGCAAGCACTTAGCACTTTAAAGAGGGTGAGTATTCCTCAAAAGCGGATGCTGGGCAGCCCTGGGACGAACAGGAGATACACACAGCTTCACCCATTTAATTACAGCGTGATGTTCAAAAGAATTTAATTAAGCCAGAGCAAAAGGCATGCAGACTTGGGGGGGAAATTGAGCTAAAAATCAGGCTTACTTCAGCTTTAAATTAATTAGGAAGAGACTTAAGCTCAACCAAATGAAAGGAAGACAATTCGGGCCGTTGAGCAAGGGGACTGCGGCAAGGCATGGCTGGACCGCGTAACTGCGCACACACTCACGGTCCATCCCAACTCCAAGTTTAGGCCAAAGCTACAGACTCCCCATTTAGCTTTACAATGTTAAAGGGCCAAGAGTGCACAGAGGAGCGGCCGCTGCGTCTCGGTGATCTCGGTTACCTGCAGTGACAGATCTGCCCCTGAACACAGATGGGATGCGACACGGAAACCTTTCACGGGCCTTACGTGGAGCAGTAGGAGTTTACATCCTGTAGCACACGATGGAAACAAACTCTGCGTTTTAAATCTGATCCTGGCTGGCAGGGATGTAAAAAAGCCAACGGATGGCTTTTTGGCAGGTTCTGGGAAGTTAACAGATAAACATCCAACCCAAAGGTGCCTGGATTTCCTCTTCTCCTCTGCAATCCATCTTTAAGCATGTGCTTGCGAGCCCCAAGAGATAGCATAGGATAAACAGGGTCAGCCTGTCTTCGGGGCTGAAAAAGCCAGGTTTGGCGATGACAAACACCATTTAGCATATGCCAACCTCCTCTCCAGCAGTTTGTGCACACTGGGTTGGACCTGCACAGACACGAGAGCTAAAGTAGTTGTGAACCAACCTTAAACATCCTTCCATCAGGAAATCTCTTCTCCAGAAGGACGGCCCTTCAGGAAAGGGGTTTCATTCACTTTTTTAAAGCGGAAAATAACGTTACCCTGAGCAGCTCGAGTGGAAACTTCTGTGTTACCTTTGTGCTGTTTGGATCTAGCTCTGGTTCGTCCCGCTGCCTGTCCCAGGGCTCGGGGCAATCACAGCACGCGAGCAGCAAGCCATGAAGCTCCCAAGAAGTCTATCTAATCAACAGCATCCTTAGCTGTAATTGCAAGGGTTCTCTCGGACGCAGGAGGCACGTGGTTTCACTAAGGGTGGTAATAAACCCTGATCGTGCTTTAAACTTAACAGATTAAAGTATAAGAAGAGAAGGAAATAATGATTTTTGGCATTAATGTCCTTATAAGTCATTTTGGAGATTAGCAGGTGCCAAGTTCCAACATTTAAAAGATGTTTTTAAAATATAAAAGATGTTCACAGTTTTGGTTTGGGTTTATTTCCCTGTCCTTCCCCTGAAGGATCCAAGACCTGTGACTCCTTTATTTATTATTCCCTGCTTCACAAAGAGGACGAGGAATGCTCACGAGTTCTGCTTGGTGAGCTGACCGCCCTTGACTTCAGCTCTGAGGGAAGCCAGCTCCCTTCTTGTTCTGCTTCCCCCGTGCCTGCGGTCCTCCTGCACCAACAGGAACAACCAAGGGCTGACCCCAATAAAAACAGTGCCAGCTTAACTGTGCTATCTTCCTCCAGCAGTTAGCACCCCTGGTTAGCAAACTCAGGGTAAATCCTTAAAGGGAAAAAAAAAGAAAAGAAAAGAGTATGTTTAACAAATTAGAACTACTCATCAGAAAATTAAGTCCTTATCACAGATTCTCAAGCCGAACATCCTCATTTCTTCTTTTACCCAAAAATAGCCTGTTTCCACTGGGAGGCAGAGGCTTTTTCCAGCAAAGAAACAAACAAAAAAACCCCCAAAACAATTCAAAAAAAAAAAAAGGTGACTCAACAGAATGCCACTTGCCTGAAGACGGAGAAAAACAAGTGAACTGCAAACAAGGGATGGGAAAAGGAGAATTTATTAACCTCCAGAGGGGGTGCTGGAGGTGGATCTCCCGCCTGCTGTCCTAAATTCTGCTCAGTCACTTTCTGGATGGCTCTGGGTCACGGCGGGGAAGGAAAGCACTCTGAACCAAATCCCCAGGCAGCCGAGTCTGCTCTCCAAGGTTTTTGTTCCTAACACACAACTTTTCCTTGTTTTCCCTCACAGGCACAAAGATGCTTAGCACAGCTCCCTGCACCTCTCCCAGCCCCAGTTTTAGTCAAATCTCCCCTTAAATAGCCCCAGACCTGCTCCCCGCCAGCATTTCAGGGGAAAAAGCAAATGCTCTCATCACAGGGAGCTACATCTAGAATTTAAACAACCACCCGGAGCTTCATGAATCCTTTCCAAAACAAGCAGGGCATCCTTTGTCAGCTGGACCACGAAAGCCAAAATCTTACAAACAGATAAAATCCAACCACCAAAAGAACGGGAATGGCCGAGATCTGAGGGGAAACACACTGAACAGCTGACAGAAGAGGATTGTGGCGTACCTGAAGGATCAGCAGGCCTCACACATTCTACCCCAGCACCATCCCGCAGCCCCAGAGAGTGAAGTTTGGTAGCAAACACAAAGGTCAAGATGGGGGAGATAAGTCACCGCAACTGTCTGATGCGGAGATGAAGGACCCTGGCTCTAGCGGGTCGTGCCATGGGAGCGGGACAGGCTGCTGCATCCCAGCCTGAGCAGAGCTGACCACAGGATCCAATGGGGTGCCCTAGGCCTCGGCAACACTCAAGCCTCTCCTGCTCTGCCCACGACGCTGCCGGATCCTAGACTGGGCTGTCCAGCCACGTTTCATATGTGAGCAGATGGAGCCGGAGAAAGCAGCAGAACGCAGGGCGGAAGCCAGCAGGACACCAGCACAACTCATCCATCAGCTCCCACCAGACCCCCATGCTGCTTTATGGAAAATTTTACAGGAAAGGACTAACACCACTATAGAATAAGAGAAGGGGAATGATTTCCAGTGCTCGGCGTGGCTCTCTAGCGAAGCACCCAGTCCCAAGGGCACTTTTGCTGACGGGCAACCCTCACCCCAGATCCGGGCTGTGGGGTAAACACACCCGGCTCATCTCCAAGGAGCGGCAGCGAGGACGGAGGATGTCTCTGCTCAAACGTGCACGCAGTCATTATCATCCTGCCATACCCCTCGAAACGTTTGCTAAATGTTGCTACAAGTGACAGTCGCTCCTTAATGAACAGAACGCACCGATTCTGTGCCTGACTCGCTGCCAAGTGTGCCTCGAATCATCTGTGGTGTCTAGAAGGGAGTAGCGTCTCCTCCTCCTCCTCTCCTTATTAAAAAGCTCTGTCTCCCCAGCTTAAGCATCCCTCGGCTCACACAGCCGAGCGGGCTACCAGCACAGGGAAGTCACCCCTTCTTTGCTGCAGGGCATCTGTCGCTCCCAGGAGGTCTCCCCACGACCTCCTCAACCGGGGTGAGGCGGTGGGGCAAGAGGCACATAGATCCGTGAGAAACCGGCCACCGGACCTCTCAGCGACTCCGACGGGTGTCGGCTTCAGTCAAGCCAAGCTCTGCAAGCTGCGATCAGTGAGTCAGATGGTCAGCAAACAACAGTCCCGTACAGATTTCCTGTGGATGGTGGGAAGAGAGTCCCCCAGGAGTCAGAGGGGGGGGGCACACACCTATTAACGAGCAGGCCCGTTCGCGATTTGGTCACTGGAACGGCTCGTTCCTCTCCAGAGGGGTCTGGCCCAGCCCAGGCGCTACCGAAGTCGGTTTAGGAGCTCTGTCAGCTGGAGCAGACGCGGCTCCGTGAGAGCGGAGCGCAGCATGACCGGCGGGCGGAGGAGCTGCTCC
>NW_010261776.1:0-7632 GCF_000690775.1 Eurypyga helias
CACCTGGGGGGGCACCACCTACCCGACGGTCCCACCCGCGAAGCGAAGGGGTGAGCGGCGAAGCTCGGCGCATGCGCGGAGCCCGGCAGCGCTGGGGCTCCCTCAGCAGTCGCGCTGTCAGGGGAAAGGCGGCGGCAGCCGGGCATCTGTTTCCCGTAAAATCCAGCCCTTCCCGCCAATCTCAGAACCCCCGCAGCGGTGAGACCCAAAAGCCGGCACCTGACAGGGCCGGTCCGGTCCGGGCTCGGGCGTCCAACAGGGCCGTTCCAGGCCTCCCCCAGCCTGTGTCCGGCCGGGCCTCAGCCCAGACCTGGCACGGCCCTTCCCCTCTTTATTTCCCTCCTCATAACACAACTCCCCACAGTTTCAGAATTTAAACCACCTTTTTAAATAAAATAAAACAGCACACATGCCAAGAGGTAAGAAATACCCTTTTTT
Organism: Eurypyga helias; assembly: GCF_000690775.1. Taxonomy (NCBI): domain Eukaryota; kingdom Metazoa; phylum Chordata; class Aves; order Eurypygiformes; family Eurypygidae; genus Eurypyga; species Eurypyga helias. Next base: position 439 of record NW_010261776.1, read on the forward strand.
ATTATTATTATCGTTTTCTCCAAAGGCTATGAACAGAAATTCTCACTGATTTCAACTGAGATACATGTCGGTTTTGGAGCCTTTATTATAAGCAAATAAAGGTATTTTTCTCTGATTGAAAGGGATAGAGCGAGCTTCGGAAGAAGGCTAACGCGGATTAGGTTACTAGCATGAACCAGCAAGGGATATAAATGGAAATTTAGATAGCATCCCTCTCCAGGACACTTCTACACACTGATAAAAAACAGCAAGGCCTTCATAATAAAATAAAAAGCACTGATTAAACCCCAGATAAAAATCAAGCACTTGTACCCAAATGCTTGGACAGCGTCTTGTTCCACCCCTTCCGCAAGTGTTCTGTAGGCAGAGAGGGCAGGAAGGCTGCTGCCTTTACTTGCTTTTATTTCCACCACCTCCACGGAGAGTTGGAAACAAGAACCAGAAAGGGAACCACAGCTGGGGCAAGAAGAGCACGAACTCCAGAGTATCCAGATCCCCAAAACGCAGAACATGAAAATCAGTTCTCAAAGGAGGACAGTCCTTGGACACGTGCTTCCCGTATCACTGCACACGTTCCTCTGTCCTGAGCAGCTTGATGGGAATGAAGGGTTTACCCCCTAAGTGAAGGCAGACTTGATTAAAGCCCAGAGGAAGTCAGCACCATTCCTTTTGCGCACGCTAAATTGTTTCAACCCCAAATCTAGCAGATGGCTCGGTACTTTCCATTAAACCAGCAGCAACACATGTAGTGATCCAGCACAGGCAACAGGAGAACATTCATGGCTGCCTACTCCGAATTAGTCCCAGCAATTGGTTTACATCGTCTCCTCACATCTCAGCTACTCGTCTGCAAAACGACACCTCAGCTGCAGATCCGCGTTCTTGAGTCTGCCCAAGCATGCGGGCAACGCTGCGAGGGTGACGTCTCCCAAAGAAAAGGTCTCCTCTTGAAATACGCAGTTCAGTCCACGTTCCAAAATTAGGACCTCTCACTGAGTAAGGAATCATTGCTTTTAGACTTACAAAGCTTTAGAAAACACAGGAAATTTGTTTCCATAGCAATTCACAGCAGTCAGCATGATGATAAGTTCCTAACCCATGCACGTTATTCCATAGAAAAGTCATGGATGACAGGGGAAATAAAAGCTCTTAAAAGCTTAAGAGATCAGATTAAGTAAAGGTGAAGAAAATAATAATAATAAAAAATAATCAAAAGGAGACGGAGTCATAATAATAATAAAAAGAGAGTATTAAAATTATTTGCCCCATTTTTATGTAGAGATTATACATATCTAAAATACTATTTTCCAGGTAAACATATAATAACATTATTCAAATAGTAATTAAGATATCCTGCAGTACAAGATTCTTTGAGAAAGCTGCTTTCTCATGACATTATTTTCAAGTATATCCGTCACTGGTATAAAAAGCTTTTGCTTTTCCTACTGCACTGTCTTCCCTGCCCAGTTTTTCCTGGGCAACCAGTTCTTGTCCGGCAAGCACACAAACCCCTGCTTTACTGGATCCTTGGATTTAAGAAAGGCCACTTTTTTGCAGGCAGAGGAATGAGAAGCAGAAAGGGTCCCACGTCCAGCCGCACTGGCTCAGTCGGAATCATCATCACAACCATCACTGCCCTCGGGGTCGCTGCTGCTCTGTAAAATGGAAAGTGGTTTGTCAGTATTTCACTGACATCTGGAGGCTGACCTAAATCAGACACTGACTTCAAATTTCTCCAAAAGTGTAAGAAAATGGGGCTAGGTGCCAACTTCATGTCTTGGACCCATCTATTGTAACAAAACTTGTGATGGTAAATGATGCCTCTTGTAGCAAAAAAATTGAACATTGGATTACACTCACCAGAAGAAATTTTTTTCTCGTTTGTATTTACAGGTGCACGATTACAACCTGCAGTGTGTGGGAAACTTAGAAGTGGGATAACAGCAGGAAATGCTGATTCCTAAATTAAATGCAGGTGAGACAAGTTAACAACTGCTTTTTTTCATGCAAGTCCCTCAAAAGCTAAGTTTGTTACATTGTCTAAAGCCAGATTTGAGAATTTTGTTTGTCTGCTGCAGAGACTTTATGTCCAAATTATGTCAGAGATATGGAAGGGCTCACTAATACTTAAAAATGAAGTCAGTATTCAGTCAGTATAAAGTCAGAGAAGGAAGTATTTTGACTGATAGGATTTGGGTTAGGGTTAAAAGACAGACTTCCATGACAATATGCCTGTAGTCACTCCTTTTTTTTGTCCTCACCACCTCTTGCTGAAAACTTAAACCTCCAAATCCCATGCATTTACCACTGACAATTTAATATCCTGCTACAAACCAGATTCTGAGAGACTCAGTCAGTACAGCATTGAAATTCTTTCTCACACCCAAACAACAAAAAATGTCAAAGACAGGATTAAACATCATGTTCTTCAGAGCAGGATCGTTATCTACACAAAATAAACCTCATTTTAAGGACCCCATTAAGTAAAAAAAAATGGTCATTATTCTGAGTTGCACTACAGAAGTTTTAGCCCTGCTCATCACTCATCCTTCAAGGATTTGCCAGGCCTCCGACCATGAAAATCCTAATTACACACAGAAGTGTAAGGTACCTTTAGGGCACCAAGTCCAACCCCCCACTCAGAGACAGGTGGGGTTGATCAGGGATTTGCAGAGTCAAGCACTGCTTTAGTTTAAGTCACGCCAGTGGTTGTCAATTTAAAGAAATGCTTTGTGAGTTTGACTCAAGATTCTTCTTGCGGTTTCCAACCTACTTCTAGCACATCCCAAACATGTTTCCACTCTTGTCTTGTGAGGCTATTCTACAACTCAACCAGAAAAAATAAATTCTTTACCTTAAAATTTTGTTTTTGTTAAAAATGTATTCCACACCTCTGTTTTATTGCAACTTCCAGCTGAGAGCAGCTCCTGTCGTCAGAAAGCAGGTCCCACACTACCCCATTTTACTCAGTAGTTGTTCTGATGACCTGTTTTTGAGCTCATGGCAGATTTACTTAAAAAAGCTGGTCCTAAATTTCCTCCCTTCCCTACTTGATTCCAAACCTTAGCTCGTGAACAGGGCATTAGGCAAAATGAGAATTAGCCCAAAATCAGAGAACACGAAGAGCCAGCAGGGGAAATTGTCAGCCTGAAAACTAGTCTCCCAAACGGCTTCACAGCAGCAAAGGCTGCTAACGTGTCCACAATCTGCTGCCACTTTATGGTTCTGCCAACTGGCCTGCACTTTACAGCACTCCTTCTGCCCTCCCTCCCTCAACTGCCCCATGCAAACCCTGCAAAAATAACACTTTGTGTGGTTCATTCCACTGTCGTCAAGTGCCCAAGGGTGGAAAAGAGAATATCCATTTCATACTCCAGAAGACTGTCATCTTCCATGGCATATTCACAGAAAACAGAACCGTTACTAAGGGAAGAGCCACTTCAACTGGACAGCTTCCATCTGAAAAAACAGTGGCCTCAATCATTACCTTTGGATTGCTGTTGTTAGCTTGCATGCCAACAGCAGAAGAGTTGAAGTCATGAATGGAGAGGGTGTTTAGCCAGTTTGCCATGGACTTCTCCTCCCTTTCGGTGTCGATGATGGTAGGATAGATATACTGCTCCTTGAAAACAGCAATCTTCTCCTCCTCCTCTGTCCACTCCAGCGGCTCGTGCAGCCCATCATTTCCAAAACGTCTGTTGTATTTTTCAAAGTGTACTCGTTCCAAGACCAGCCCAAGGCCTGGGGCTTTGGGGACATCTACCTTCTCCTCTCCCCAGCTGCGCTCTATGATAGACTCAGCAGCATAACCTTTCACAACAGCTATCACCAGCCCAATCATCTTCCTTATTTGGTGCATCATGAAACTCTGACCTTTCACTTTGATCACTGCGAATTCCATGTTTCCCCTCACAAACGGCTCTCCGCAGTACATCTCCATTATGTACCGCTTGGCACTGGGGTCCCTGGGGCCCTTCTGAGACGTGAAGTTGTGGAAGTTGTGTGTTCCTTTATAGCACCCAAGCAGTTTATTGACTCTTTCAAGGGTCTCTTTGTCCAGTCGATAAACCTCTTCCTGCACATCATGGTCTTTATGGGCGAAGGCAAAGGTTGGCAGCATGTAAGAGTAGGTTCTGGCATCACATTTGTTCTTGGAGTTGAATCCTCCAGTGACTCTCTTCAGACCTTGTTTTAAAAGTGATATTAGGTATTTGAATCAGTAGGTTACAACCCAATTGTGACCTCACTCCTACCAACAAGCATTTTTTTAGAATAAAATACAATCAAAAAGATAGATCTATTTTATAGGACCTTAATTTCAAACTAATGGAAACACATGGATTCATGTTAAAACTGACCCGCTTATGAGTAACATTACAATAAGGGAGAGACCTTCTACATGCGAAACCTCCCCTTTGAAATAATTTTTTCTGCCCATTCCAGTATCCTTACCCAGAATTCTGATGCGAGAAGGAAGATGGTTATTGATCTTTTCTAAGATGTCATCTATTAGCCTGACCTTTAGCGAGACAATCTGTCCAGCTGCAGACACACCCTATAAAAACCATAAACACACACACGTAATTATGTACCTTGGAAGCTCTGGGATAGCGCCTGCAGAATTGAAATAGCTGAAAAACAAGTTTATTCCTTTTTCTCACTGGTCATTTCAGGTTGAAGCGAAGCAAAGGCAAGGGCACAGGCAGAAATCCAAGTCAGGAGTATTCCTGGAAGACCTGCTGGTGCGATACAGCCATACAGCACCTTAGCAGTCTTAAAGAGCAGGACACTGCACTCCCTTCCATGACATCTCACTGTATTTTACTGCTATTAAGTAAAGCACCAACTGAAAAGAAATTACTTATGTATAAGATCAGCCATGAACTCCAGTTCAGACTAAGAACCCCACTGTGGCGGGCTTAAGAACAACAGAGATGCAGCTAAACTCTCAAGCTCCACATCAGCCAGGCAGCAATGACGAGGAGCAGCAGCAAGCTGGGAGGACGAAGCAGATGAATGGGACAGAAATGCAAACACACAAGGTTTAGGTACGAAGCACCAGCTTTACAAACACCATCTTATCAATATCCTGTGCATTCTACCTACTTGTGCTTAAGTTCAGCGTGGATGAAGGGAGAAGTTTCCAACAACATCCACTGCTAACAGTATTTGCTACTGGAGCTCACCCTGGACACGCTCTACCAGTCGATCCCAGTAGCACTGGCTGGGGTACACCAGTTATGAAAGCACAGGCCTGAACCAACGCACCTTATCTGTTCGAGCACACCGCTGAAAAGACATTTTCTTCATATCTTCCCCATGGTTTTCTGGGATGCAGCCCGACTGAACAAGGGCAGATACCAAGTCATCTTCAATTGTCTTGAACTGTGAAGATCCTGTGTTTCTCTAAAAAGGGATACATAGCAAAAGTAAGAAATACTTGGTTAACTGAAGATCATAACTGAAAAAAATTGTTAATCAGACATAATTAAGAAATTCTTCGAAAGTCTTCCCTCCACAGCCCCAAAAGCACTGCCATTCTCTAACAAAACTAACTATATTTTACCAGAGTGTTAATAAAACATCTACATTCTGATTTACCTTTTACTATTACTGCAAGTAAGGTCTATTTCTGATTTCACTGTGCAATAATTTTGCAGCGAGGGGTTTTTCTGACTATTCATTCAACTGCATGAACCAGCACCAATGAAATACTGTTCCAGTGCCTGCGAGCGAACAGCTGCTGCTCCGAGCCCAGCCTCTGCAAATCCTGCTTCTAGAAATCAGATCGGGTTCTTCTGCTCAGCTCTCCCGCGCGCCTGTGTAACAGACCATGGTTTTCTCCATTGACCCCTGCACTCACCTCACAGATGAACTGCAACAGAAACGCACAGCTCCACCGGTGTGTAAGGGGGCAAAGCACACACCCTCCACGCACACCACTCGGTTATGAGCTGCAAAGCTGAGGGGCACCTACCCGGACATGCCCCCAGGCAAAAGGTGTACTGTCCTCGCACAAGCACGTGCAACAAGGCCCTTCCCTATCTGTGTGCAGTCATATCCATTATCCCGTGGAGCTTTTAAACACACCTCAAGAGCATGTACGGAGCTTGCAGTATGCCGAGAGGAGCAGCAGATGGAGCAAAATCATCCTCTCGCTGCCAACACTGTCTGCCACAAGCCCACCCCCACACGGGAAGGTCTGGTGCTGGGGCACTGCTCGAATGCTTATGCTGAAACAAAGCAACATCCCTTTGCCTCCACATGCAAACACAGTAGTCTTGCAACAGTTTCCCTGTTTCTAAACTGCTACAAGCCACTCCACATGAGTCCATCGGAAAAAGAAGAATTGAAGGTGTCTTCAGATAATCTCTTTTAATGTACAAGAGGTGGCAACAGAGCTGCAAATTTGTTTCATCCAAATGCACAGCTCAGTTCTCCGGAATCTGCATGTCTAACCCAAAATAAACTTAGCCCATCTGCTCTGAAATGCAAACCAGAAGCTGGAGCAGTGGTCAGAAGGGGATCACTTGACACCGCTTCAGCTTTTGACAGAACTGCAGTGCCTGTACTTTCAGTCTCAGGAGCCCCGTCTGCAGCAGCTTTTGAAAGATCCTGTGCTGATGCTCTGTACGGAAGGCAGACTCACTCAAATCACCGAGTATCAGAGACGTACCACTGACTTTTCTTAATCCTTTTACTACCAACCCAGTTGGATCCAGGCACGCACTGTTCCCGACCCAGCTTTTCAAGCTGCAACTGCTTCCCTACTCAGCCACCACGACTGCAGTTATAAACCTGAGACACTTCAAAAAAAGCAGGCCACGTTGTTTTGCCAAAGCACATACCTGCATCCCGTGGTAGCCTTTCCCTGAATACGCCATCAACAACACAATCTTCCTTTTGGGCAGCTTCTTATTCTGGTCATCCACATCTTCCTCATCCGCATCTTTCTTCAACCTTTTATTTGGATGTCCATTTTCTTCCAGCCTTTCAACCGCCTCACTGCTGCTGTTCAGCCTCTTCGCCTGGCTGGCAACCGCTGCCCTCAAATCCTCAGCCATTGTGAGAACCTGCCAGGGACACAGCAGCAGTCAGGCCTCGGCAAAAAAACGAGGCGCAAGGTGACAGCTCCAGTCCCCGGGGCATCACGGGGGGCACCCGCGGCTGTTTAACAAGCCGGAGGAGGGGTGG
>NW_010261777.1:0-48702 GCF_000690775.1 Eurypyga helias
CACGCTGCCGCCTCCCTGCCCAGCGCCGGAGCGCACCTAAAATAGGCAGATTTCCAAAAATATTCCAAAAATATCCGATTTAGTTGTGTTGTTTTTTCTTTCTTTTCAAGGTTCACGATGTTGACAGCGATGTTCTTGGCTGCTCTCATTCTCATTACGGTACATTCGCAGGAAACAGAGGAAACCATAACATACACGGTAAGGTTTAATGGAGTTTGAGGTAGTTACTGCTTTGCGGGGATTCTTTGCTAAATGACCCTTACGAAAAACCAAGTGTCTTGCCAACGCAGAGCGTGCAATATAATGCTGAGTTCGAACATGAGCCATAAAATAAGCTGTTCCTGCGCTGAAATGGAGGTTTGAAGTTGATTTCAGCAAAAACGGGCTACAACAGCCTGTTCTGAACAGCTTATCTCTGTACTCCGCTTGATGAGCTGAACAAAATGATGAGGTTTTAATATTTGGTTTGAATCCGTTTTTATAAAGACAGGGTGCCTAGGACCTTCGTTTGAAATAGATGGTATTTGACAGATAATTAGGTCAAACATTCTTTAGTGTTTTCTTTTGGATATTTCAAGCTTTTTTTAAGAAAATGTAAGTACTTCAGCATTCAGTGCTCTTAATGAAGCATCTAAGCCCTGGAGTGATTGTAGGGCTGCTAACTTCCCAGCTGGTTTTGAGCAGTGGTTTTGCATGGCTTGATAAAATTGTACAAGAATACTAGAAATGGGTTGTGCTTATAAACAAGTGATAGAGATTTAAAGGCATTTTTGTAAGGCTTTTTTTTTTTTTTCTTTAAATCTGCTTGTGTTCAGTCTTTGGCTTGCATAATGCATGTCATGGAAGGAGTGGCAATTACATCGGCTTGGGCTGGGGAAAAAAACCCTGCATTTTCACATCTGATTACAGTTGTAATCCCTGCAACTTGCTTCATATGGGTGGACCTCCGAATATGTGTACAGACATCAGCGCAATGCCACACAAGCAGAAAATTCTGCACACATGCAAAAAGTTAAGAGAACCACAGCCAAAGACTGAGATCGAGCCTTATACAAGTAATCCCACTGAAGTCAGTGGGATGGCTCAGGCAAGTAAATATTGCAGAGTTGGACCTTATCGTGGAAGATGGGGCTCAAAGAAGCCTCAAGTGAGCATCAGGAAGTCAGTCATAAAATACTTCAACACTGGGCTTTAGAAGCAATAGATTGGTTTTTTTGAAGGTTGGGAGTGCTTCTATTTAGAAGCTTCTGTTATTTAAGTCCCTCTCTGTAAGTGGAAACTGAAGATCTAAGTACCTTATAAAAATCTAGACTAACATAGGGATCCCACCCTCCTTTTCTGCATTTGCTACACATTCTTTTTTAAAAATGAATTGGCACTTTCTGATAAGCCTACACAGTTCTGTTTACACCAATGGAGAATTTCTAGTATGCATATATGAGCTGGGTTCCTATACCCCATTTTCAAAGGGGTCTTAGCGTTCGGGTGGTTCAATGTTCATTAGACGATAATCGTGTAAAATTATGTAACAGATAAACCTTAGCTTTTGGAAATTTTACTCTTGTCGCGCTACTGTTTCTCGTGCATACATTGTACTCAGGTAGGGCCAAATCCTTTTCCATTGGAAAAGTCCCTTCAGCTGCAGTAATAGATGGACTTGACTCCTTGCAGTTAACTAGACAGTACTTCTGTTGTGCATTAACAAGAATTTGGTGATTCAGTAAATGCATGAATTAGCTGTTTTCCTTTGGGTTTGTGTTTTCATAGCTACAGTAACTTTGGTGTTGTCAACTCAGCATGCAGTCATTCCTTCAGAGATTGAGAATTGTAATACAATTTGTTGTCCACTTACCCCTTTGGAAGAAAAATCCTGCAAAGTTACGACTCGCTGCTATGTTTGGCAGATCGTTGGTGTCACCTGCAGATGAAGAACATATTTTCAGTCCTAATGCTGAGTCATTGTCTGGTAGTAACAAGTTCCTCAAAGTAACTTGAGGATAGTACGTAGAAAAGTGGATATTTGCATCAGAAGGTCAAATTTGTCACCTCTGTAGTTCTTCTGCAACAGAGGAGTTGCAACAAGATTTAGCTGGCTTGACTAATTAAGTAAGCCAGCTCAAATATTTATTTCTTTCTACAGGGCCATTAAAGTAATAATCTAAGCAGCATAGGATGCATACGCACCTACATAGTACGGCTCAGTTGACTCGCTGATATTTAAACTGTCTACTGTAGCACTGTGATACTTTGCTAATCAGTTTCTGTACTTGTCACCTTTGGTTAAAATCGCTGCACTCCAGACAATTTCATGCCTTTGGCCGGGGTAATAATGCAGATGCCTTACCTAACTGCAGGGCAGAATATTTAAAATTCTTCCTGAAGTTACTAGTCTGGGTTGATATGAATAGTTGCTGAGTATAGTCTTGTTTGAATTTTGCAAAGTCCTATGTATGTAAGTAGTCCCGCTGTCATAAACTCTAAGCGTTCATTGTATGTCTGACAATATAAATTGCCCTTCCTAGACTGCAGTTCCTGGAATCATGTGATTAAAGGGCATGTGAATGAATTTCCAGCTCTCATGAGATCCTTCTCCATTGCTAGAGTGCTGATGGGACAGAGGGTGAAGTACAGGGGGATAAAGGCTCATTAGTCCCTCTGGCAAACCAGCCCCAGGACTGAAAGATGTTCACCTATTGGAAGGCACTGAGCAAGATCAAAATTCAGGAAAACTTCCTTTTTCCTAAGAAGATTTTCATACTGGTGAGCTGGGTCTTTGTAAAGGATCATCTATTCCAGGATTCATCCAGCGACCAGTGCTTTAAAACAGTGTAAAGGAGTGAGGCAGGGAGAAAGCGATTCTTTTCTCACTTTGTCCTCAGCCCCAGTAAAACCGACCTACTCACAACAAATGATACCTTGGGAACCTCCTGAGATAGAGGCTCTCTCAGTATATGGCTGTTGTTCCTGCACAGCAGTGCTGTACCAACACCCATTTTTCTAGCTTACCAAGGTCTGCAAACTTTGCATTTCCCTTAGCATCAAACTTTGAGTTCATTGAAATACGCTTCATTGTTCTTCCAAAATAAAGAATCCTGAGTAGCCTAATTTTTACTTTATTTTTCCCTCTCTCTAGCAATGTACAGATGGCTATGAATGGGATCCTGTTAGGCAACGGTGTAAAGGTACAGTAAATCATTATCCAAGATGGACTTGTCACTGGTATTCTTTAAGTATGGTTATTGCACACCCCTGTTTGGGACAAGGAGGTGTGCTTGCATGTCTCATTGTGTTGTTTGTATTAACGGCTGTTGCAGAAGGTTCGACTGTTAAAAGCACGACTTGTGTTGTTGCTAACCACAGATATTGATGAATGTGAAATAGTCCCAGATGCATGTAAAGGTGGGATGAAATGTGTTAACCACTATGGAGGATACCTCTGTCTACCTAGAACAGCGCAAATTATTGTAAATGAGCGAGAAGAAGCAGCAGCTGAATCCACTAGTGGTCGAAACAACGTCATTCGACGGACTCCAGCTGATCCTCACCGTGCCCCTCCAAACCCAACTCATCAAATTCAGTGTGCGGCTGGGTACGAGCAGAGTGATCACAATGTGTGCCAAGGTAAGCGACCTGCCCCGTGTTCTACTGCCACTGAATCTGGAGGGTGTGTCAGAGCAAACCTAAAGCCTGGAAAACAACAGCCTATAACTCTTGCGTTTAGTGGAAAAAATAAAATACACGTACACCGTTGTTCAAGGTAGCAGGACTTAGTTGCAGTCTGACAGCCTGTTCCATCTATTTCAGGCTAATGAGCAGAATTCTGCTGCCTGTAGATTCTCAAACAAAACCTTAATGCAAGTATGCAACTTCAGTCAAAAATCTTGTATTGTATTACGTCCAGGAGAGGCAGTGCTTTGGAAAGAGGGGGCAATACAGCAAGTCATGTTATAGACAGTTTCTAAAGGTGTGCAAAACAATGTGTTTTTCAGTAAGGGAATGTTGGATGGAACAAAATAAAAAAGGAAAAAAAAAAAAACCAAACAAAAAAAAAGGAACAAAAAACCACCATATGAACTCTTGCTCAGATTGTAATGCAGAAAAATACACTATTTTGATTATGTACAAGGAATATTTCTCCCCAGTAGTAGGAACCAAACATCTGAACAGCTTGTGCTCTTCTGCTCTCTGTGGAAGTAGTTCTACGCAGACCCTGCCAGCTCACTTCCAGTCACGGTCTAGCCGGTCTTTGAAACTATGGCAATGAAGAGCTTTCATCTGAGTGTACGTACACCACACACAGTGCCAAAATTCTCAGGGCATTAGCAATGTTAATTGTATGCATTCAGGAACCAGACTCACAAGCACTACTGTAAACTAAGACTGTTTCATTTATTATTTTATATAAATAGTTTACTCTTGTACTTGCTGAAGTAACAAATGTTTCGTCCACTGTTTTGTTTTCTTTCATAAAAACATAGTCTCCACCTTCTTCACAAACTCGGGTTTCAAGCACGTTAGTGGGATACCCATGCAAACAGAGGGCAAAACGTGACCCCATGGTTCATCTTTTCCACTTTGTGGCCCATAACAGTATAATCATATAAAATAGTACTTGAGTGACTATAATCAGGGTAAGCTGTAATATGCAGTGGTAGTTCCTTTTTCTGTGGTATTCATGTATACAGAAAGTTATTTATCACTAGTTAGTAAATTCCCTGTCATTCTGAAGCATAGTAATCATCATGGAGGCCAGGGAAGTTATTTTTGTAGACAAAGCCTCAGAGCTGCGTTTCTGGCTTATCTGCTAATGTTCAACAGTTCTGTCACTCGAATTTGGGAATGTCAAGTCAAGAACCTACTGCAGAAGGTCAGTGCCGTGATCCCCTTAACCCTGAACCTTCACTTAGGGTTATCCAGGGAAAGATCAGTGCTGAGGATGGCCAGTATTTTTTTTCCTTAGTTGACCCTAGCAAAGAGGCAGCAGAACCAGGAAGACAATACCAGACTCTTGTGTTCAATCGAGCAGGCCCTCCTTCGGGCGATGCTGCATTACTGTGCCTAGCACTCATCTTCGCTGGTGAATTGCAATACACTGCTCCAACTTCAGTGCGTAACAACCTTTTGCTTGATTAAAAAAAAAAAATGCAAGTAATGCTAGAAAACTTCCAAACATGAACATCGCTTTTGCTACCATGGCTTCCAGCTGTTGAGATCAGGGATAGCACAGGAATATCGAACAGTGTGTAGCACCAATACCGTATATTCCAAATAAAGGCTGAGAGTTAGGGTTAACTTAGAGACTGACAGCTGGCTGAGGTTTTGGTTTTGCTGAGGAGAAGATTGATGGTGATACATTACTGTTAGTTTACTCCATGCTCTGGTTTCCTGAAACTTGCAACTGAATATTTATATTCAATTCGCAAATCTTTGGTTAATTTATAACAACAAGTGACTGTTGTTAGAGCACCAGAACTTTTTAACTAGCAGACACATATACTATGGTGAAATCTTGGGCTTGACTGAATTGGAGTATTGCTACTAATTTCCTCATGCCAAAATTTCAACCTAAATGCAGAAAGCATGGAAATATTAGTACTTAAAAGCTGAAATGTATTGTACTGAATGAATTCCAGTTGGAAAAAGGGTGGTGGACAGTGTGCTTGAAAGAAAGGATAAAATGCTTTTGGAGCACTTAAAGCAAGCACTCAACTTCGTGATCTTCATGCTTTTCACTGCCGAAAATATCTTATAAAAGATAATCTTGATCAGCAATGGTCCCACTGTGGATTTCTTTAATTATGGTTAAAAGACTTTGCTACGATAACTGCTTGAGGCTCCTAGGGAGTGTAACTTACACATATAGTCACACTTAAGCTTGTTTTATTGTTTAGTAAATCAAATACGAAGTCCAGCTCCTTCTGATTGTTTGCAGATGTATGACATTTTCCTTCCAGCCCAGCAGCACTAACTATTTTATAACCAGTGTGAAAGTGTGGAGACCCCTGTTTAAAACAAAGACGGGCTCTGAGGAGCTGTATTAGTCATATCGTACTGGGGTACGAGGGGCCTTCTGTTCTAATACGAGTGTCCACTCCCCTTTTATAACTGAATAGTGAGGGTAGGATAGGCCAAACGCGCTCATGTTGGCTTCTGTGCTTGGAATAAACACACAAAAATGACACTAGTCCTGTTGGACTTTAAGAGGCTTCAGTGGTGTGCTGAGCTTCGTTGTTGGGTAGAGCATCATGCAGCGTGGCCAGATCCTGTTTCTAGTGACACGAATGAGAAACATTGAGAGGGGCGTGATTCTCTGCACTTCTCAATCTACCAAAACATGGCCACACGCCATGGATACTTAATACCTTCTTAACTTCTGACCTGACGAAAACAAGCGACAGCTACGCTATTTATCAGCGATGAGAGTTTCTGTCTGTGATGCATGCTGCTAGGTATCAGAGACTGAAGAGCACAGCTGGCAGGTTGATAACCAAAGCACGCTGCCTTGCAGAAGACAGCTCTGCAGAAATGACTGCACTTTCCTATGGACATCACTTTTATAACTACCAGTCATCAGAAACGTATTCTTGTATAATTGTCTTCATGTTGGAGAAGCAGGGGTAGCAGAAATTGCCTGGGAAATTCTTAAGATGCTCTACATGAGCATGAAGTGCCAGGAACCTGCGAAACTGATGACAAGATGAGGAGAGGTTATTCTGGGGGAAGACCCCTTATGCAGAACATGTACAGAGCACTGAGTTTTATGTTTCAACTTAGAACACTCCAACTGCATCTTGAATTCTGAGTTGATGACCTTAATTAGTCTCCCCACCTCTGTGTAGTCAGTTCACGCTTCACTGTCCCTTCTAAATTTGCCTTTAACTCAAAGGGCTGCTGAACTGGTCACTGAGGTAGGTTCCCATGTGTGGCACCTGCCCGTGCTTTCAGGAAGCCAGTAAGATGTTCTGACCTGGCGTTGGGAGAGTATCACTCACATTGGGAAAAGCAAAAAACAGGGTAAGAAATATTTTTAAAGCAAATTGCTGAGTTAGCTAATATTCCAGACACTTTTTGCCTGATACAAACCCATAAATAGCTGTACTTGGTTGCCTGCCTACAGGACTGAATTGTAGTTCTACTGTGGTGTTAGGCTGCCTGTGAGTTGAGTCTGCTCCTACTGAAGTCAAAAGAAAATCACCCAATTAATTCAATTTTGTCAAATCTAGCCTGCAAGAAACTACTAGCTTTTGCTAAAATGTTAATGACACAGGAATGGGGAAAAAAAAAAAAAACCCAGACCAAGCAAAGGTACCAAATAACCTGTAAACTTGGAAAAGAACTTTTTCTTGCCTTCCTATCATGTGGCAATATAAGCGATAAAGTACGCAAACTTTTTACTCCTCAGCGAGATTAGCTTTCTGTATTTCTCCAGTCTCTTTATAGCTCTTTTTGCTACTGTGACTGTAAAATACAAGGGAGGAGACAGGTTGTAATAAGAGAGATCAATGCTTTCTTCTATGGAAGAGAGAGACATTTTTCCAGATAGTTCTGCTTAGACTTGGTGGATGTTGGTTGAGGGTTTCTTTTTTTTTTTTCTTTCTCTGTGGTGGGAGGAAAGGAATGAACTTGTTTTCTGTGCTGTGGATATGTTTTCCTCTGCAAAATCATTTTAGGGATCTCTTCATTGGTAGAGGTTAGGGGTTTAAGTTTCCCAGTACTTTTTGAGGTAACTTCCCATACTCAATCTAGGCTTTTACCTCAAGAAGTTAACTTAGGGTAAATAAGTGAAATAAGCCTAATTTTTGCATCTCTAGATTCTTGGCTTGTTGGTTTTTTGTTTGTTTGTTTTAAGGGGGGAGGGACAAGGAGGAGCAGCTCATGATGTTGTTTTCCATCCGTAAATCGTTTTATATATCTCTCTATCAGGGATGTGCAGCTAGCATGTAAAGTACATGAAAATAGGGTAAGTGCAGGTGTACTCAGCCTGGTTCAGGTTGGAGAGGCTGGGTGTGCCTCTGGCAGGGTGCTGCTCCTTGACAATTTGGCTGGGGTGCAGACTGCACTTCTGAAATGCCCCTCCTAATGAGCTCCACTTCACACCCTTTGATTTGCCTCACTGAGTGGTCTTGGAACGTGCAAACCAGATCCTGTTCACATGAAAGTAAACCTGAAATGCGCTGTGCTAGTGCGGCACAACTGCTAACCAGCGCCCAGGCCCCAGGGCCAGGCCTGAGGGAGCCCAGGGACCCTCCGAAATGCATGTGCGAGGACACTGGAACTTCTCATCTGCTCCACACCATTTGCTAATATAGGCATAACCTAAAATAAACCTTTAACAGTTCCCTAGGCTGGCCCCAGAAAGGTTTTGGAGAGCCTTCTGTAAAATATTGCACCACCCCAAGTTTTCCCACTTCTTGTATTTAAGGAATACATTTTAAAATGCTTTCAGCACTACTTCTAAAAGAACCTGAGTTGGGACAAGTTTAGTTCCAGAGTTGCTCCTCTCAACAACGCAAGACCCTGTTTAGTTTGAGGTTAGGGTGAGGAGAGAGGCTGTGGTAGGAAAAATGAGGCCTAGCTGTCTGTTTTGGGATGCCGCTAGCTCATGGAAGTGCTTACTCAGGCACAGTCCTTATGTACGTACCTTTGCTGCACTATTCAGCAAGTGGAAAATGCTTGTTGCCAGCAGTAGCCGCCATAAGAGACTGACCTGGTTACACATGCTATTTGCATGCTAATTACTTGGAAAAGCCATAGGAATTTTGCAGGTCTGAAAGAATCCACATAAGGATACAAGCTGACATTTTCACAGCTCTTTGTACTGAGTGTTCATAGAGACCAATTAATTTCTTGTAGGTTTGGGTACATCATGCAGAGATCATCTTTCATCACCCCATCCTGAATCAATTGTTCAAGCTGTTAAGCTGTGAAACCGCTGCGTTTTGCTGCAAAGAGCCCTTTCTGGAGCATCTCTTTAATAGCCCTGAGGGACCAGAGGGGAGGTCACCAAAAAAAAAAAAAAAAATCTTGTTTTCAGGGCCTGAGGGCCTGGTTTTGGGCATTTTCAAAATTTGGCCACTCTGAATCATCTTCCCATCTGTGCTATTTGCACAGCTGCGAGTGTCATGTCAAGACCTTGGATAGATATTCTGTGTTCTGTCTGACCATTTTACTGTGAACATCCATCACAAGCGTAAATACTAGCAGCTGCTTCGCTTCCTTTCCTGACTTACTGCTTTTCCATGATCCTGACCCTTGCAGGAATACGCTCAGGACATTGCAGCTAAAGATTCGTACCATATGCTAACCACGCTAAGTTGCCCAGATTCAGGCAAGCTTCCGAACGTTGTATTTACCTTAGCTTCTCGAGCTGTGATTACGCAGGCGAGCGCGAGGCTTCAAGTTTAAGTAAACTCATTAGCAGTTCTCACGGCTCCTTATTCAAGAAAAATGGGATCATACAGTAGTCGCATCAACTGTCATACTTTGGGGTTTGATTTGTTGATCGTAAAGCCTGTTTGCTTAGCAGCTCTAGAGGAGGCTAATGTTTTGACAGACGAAACACAGCAAATGGACTCAGAAGGCACATGGCCTGAAGAAACTCCAAACCTCCAGACATCTGTCCTCCTTCAGAATTTCGCTAGGCTGGAGGTCCTTTCCAGAATGCAATCAGGAGTAACACCAGAGAGCAAAGGGGAAGAACGTGCTTATGTCTGATCCTGACTGGGCATCCCAGTATACTTGGCACCGCATTAAAAGGCACAGAATATTTATCTCGTCAAGGAATTCCCTGTATCTGTTGCAAACACTCGGACACAAGCATCCGACAAGTCAGTAAACCCTCCAAGGAATGACAGGTGTCCTCTGTTGCATTCAGTAGCATCATGTAGCATAAAACACGAATTGTGAGAGCACGGGCTGGCTCTTGTTCCCTGTTCCAATACCTGCTGTCAGTGAATCGTGGTCTACAGCGTTGCAGGGGTACAGAAAGTTTCCCTAACAGCAACAGCAGTGTGAGAGCAACCTGGCAGCTACTTCTAGCACCCTTCTCAGAAAATTTTATAGTGTTGCCACTTTTTTTTCTGCTTTCAAACCTGATTCCTGCTTCAGATTACTTAGTATATAATGGAAGTGCTCTTACCTATGTTTTATTTTAATTTTTGAACTTTGGATTACTGGGTCACCTTTTCCAACCCTAGAACATTTCTAAGGGATCTCAGCATTACAGACACACAGTTTTTGAAGGTCCGAGACATTTCTTGAGTATCTCTGATGATGGGATGCTAATTTAGCAAGCTGGAAAACTAGTTCAAGAGCTGAAGTTTGAAACTCTTCTTGTCCTTATTTTATTCTCTTTCCAAATGAATTTTCTTCATTTCTTTTTCATGCTGGCAAAGGAAGATGGTAGCTACTGTTTCTTTTTGCCTTTCTGTGTGTGCCAAAATAGTCCTACAGGAAGAACAAAGCTTCCCACCAATACAGAAGTGGTCTGTTTGAGCCTTCACTGTACCACCTAGCCATGCCTATGTTCCTTTGTACATCCTTTGCTAAGGAAGCCTATCTGCTGCACCGTAGCCAAGCAAACCAGTCTCCACCATCACTTGAATGAATTCAGGATGTCGTTTACACCTGTAATTTTGCCATTTTCCCGTATCTCCTTTCATTATTCTTAAAGGATATTGATTCTCATTTTCCCTCCATGGTGCTTTTTGAGCTATTTTTTTTTTTCTGAATTCATTATTTATGCATGTTCTGTAATAATCCATACAAGAGTTAAGCATCTTTTCTGCTGAAGGGTTCTTATCAAAGGGAAATTTGACACATACCTGTCAAAGTTCAACTGCTTCTACCCACAAGATTGAAAGATCTGAATGTTGCTAGTAAGATCGCTTCTCTCTGTATGTGACAAGGATATATGGAATAGGTGATCAGCCATATAAAGTTCACAGATAAAAACCATGAAACTTCACAAAGACTCTGTTTTCCTCTTTAATTTGCTACCTTTTGCTTTAATAGCAGCCAGAATGCAATAGTTTTAGAGGGAAAACTATTGTTTTGAAAAACTAAAATAGTTTTAGAGAGAAAAGTATTTGCCATAATTCAATATAGAGCAAAATTTAGCCTGAAAGAATGTATTAGATGCACAAGAACCCTGCTTGTACCTTCCTTCACTTATATTTTAACTTTATTTAAAATACAAGGGGGATTTGCAAATTACAGAGCTATGAGGTAGTTTAGCATACGAGCAGTTATTACTAAATACCTTTTATGCTTGTTCACATTTGTGTTTTATTTGTTCATCTGAAATCATGTTAAAAGTTGGTTCTGTTCTAAGTATAGAGAAGAAATGTCTGATCTTTATTATATGTAATTATATGGTAAAACCTGTAGCTTTGAAGCTGAAAACATGTGTTACACACACTTTTGCAAGCTATGGTGCTAAGAAAGTCCTTGAGGCCTGGAAATTAATTAGATCATTTCCAGCATAACGTATCCCAATCTCTTAATTAGGCATTTTTAGAATTATACGTTCAGTAGACTCTTATCTGTTGCTGTTACCAAATACCTTAAATAAGTAACTTCATCTAACTGGAAAATGCCCCATAACTATTCTGCGCTTAGAAGGTGGGTGTTGTTTGTTGTTTTGGGTTTTTTGGTAGGCTTTTGTTTGGTTTTTTGTGGGTTTTTTTAATTTCTTACTGTCAAAACACTAGTTTTCAGGAGATGGGAAAAATAGCACTGGTTTGGTAAAGGATAGCAGTGATGACCATAGATGGCTAACCACAGAAAAAAAGAAATTGGTTAAAAAGGATGAAGAAGGATTATTCAGCATATGAAGGTGTATCTGCTGGGAAGAGATGTTTACTTTGGGAAGGTCTGAAGGTGTCTTTATTAACTCCCGATTAAAAAATTCATGCCTTTGAGTGGATGTATCTAGCCATCATTTAAGCCTATTTAAATCAGTTCTGAAAAGGAGAAGGCATGGTTGAGTTTTCTTTTACAAGCTGAATTAAATCTGAAGTAAACTTGTCATGTAATGCGTGACCCACTACGATATGATCTGAGCAAACCTGACATTGCACTTGAGCATGTTTAGTCCACGCCTGAACAGATGTTCTGTGTAGCTCCGTGTTCAAGGGTTTTTGTATGCATATGCCTGCCTGGGTGGGATTTCTGTTAACAGGTAACTGGTCATAATGTGTGCGGTCAAACCTCAATAGGTAGTGAAGGCAATGGAGAATATGGTGATTTTAAAGTTTCAAGCCTGAATGGCTTTAGGAATGTTTGGGGGATTTTTGTCCATCAACACCAGTAAAAGTAATTGGTCACTGTCTACCCATCAATCTTTTCTTTCTAAAAGATGGTCTTTTATATAAAGGAGAACTGGCTTTCTATATAAAGGAGAACTGTCTTTCTCCTGGCCTCTGAGGAAATAATCCTCTCGTCTGCTTTGATACTACTAACACCTAAATTCCACTGTAACTTGCACCAAAAGAAAAACTTTAATAAGTCAGATTGCTATGTAAAATGAAGATTTAGAAGTTTGTCTTTCAATAATTAAAATTCATAAGGGTTAAAGAAAGCCTGGGGGGTAATAAGACATCTTATGGGATGAAAAAATACCACAATGCCAGAAAAACAGCAATATGGACAATCAACTACTGCATATCTCGTAGCATTAACAATTTCAAAAGAAATCTTTGTCAATACCATAACAGCTGCCTGTTCTAACAGAAGTAGTTATAAGTGGAAAATGCAAGGACTTTCAACAGGTAACCGTTTTCTGTAGGGGTTTAAAGAGGTTGCCGATAAGCTAACGCTTAATGACAGACTTGCACAGAGGAAAGGAATAAAACACGGCAAAGTGAGCAGAAGTTTAAGTGTGATTTTAGCTGACTTGACCTAGCTCATAAAACTGTTTTGATCAGAAAGATAGAAAAAGCAATCTCTTTCTTGTCTAGACCTACTCCATGGAGAATCTGGGGTATCTGGGCTGTGTTAGAAAAGAAACAGAATAAAATACACATTTAGAAGCAACAAATACAGTTCAGTACTGGAGAAGGTTCCTCTAGGTTGACAAAGACCACATCATTTCAAGAAATAGGTATCTTTGTTGAGTCCGTTTAAAAATAGTTACTGAGTACTACCTCAATTTTGAAATCATTTTGGTTTGCACCTTGTGTTACCAGATCTTACCTGTACTTTTATATCTTGTAGCATTTAAAACACTTTCTTAGTGGATGAATTTGTTTGCAAGGAACTTTCTTACAGGACTAAGTTCTCCACGTAACCTCCAGATGATCAAGGTGAACCGGACAAAACACCATATTGCCTGTCACACTTGGGGCTAGTTAAAAGCAGTAATATTTCAATAGGCAGTGTTACAGCTAGTGCATGGCCACGGCAGAAATAAGTAACGCTCTGGAGCACCCACTGATCTACCCCACAGGCTGTGGAAGATACCTTACTACTTAGATTAGATATCAAGAAGTTCTTCCTGGAGAGGGTGAGGAGGCACTGGGACAGGTTGCCCAGAGAAGCTGTGGATGCCCCATCCCTGGAAGTGTCCAAGGCCAGGCTGGATGAGGCTTGGAGCAACCTGGTCTAGTGGAAGGTGTCCCTGCCCATGGCAGGGGGGTTGGAACTGGATGGGCTTTAAGGTCCCTTCCAACCCAAACCAGTCTGTGATTCTATGATCCCTCCCACAAGTTGTTGGAGGCTAAGTCAGGAAAGCATGCAGAATCCAGAAGTCATTCCCATTTCCCAGGGGTAAGGAAAAAACACATTCTTACCTGAAGTCACCCTGCTTGTATTTACTCTGCATTTAGATCTTCCTCAGTCTTCTCTGGCTTAATTTGAAGGATCAAAACACATTTTCTTCCGGGCTCGCTCCTTGTATGTTACTTAAGTAGAAAAGAAGTTCAGGATGGTTGCAAGACCTTAAGGTATTGACGACACTTCTAGGCCTGGTATTTTTTTACCCAGGGCAGAAAGCACTGTACAGGCAGATAAAAGTGCTAGGCTGAAGTCAACAACATTGACCTAGTTGAGCACCTCTTGGGCTGCTGAGGTTTGCAGAAGCAGGAGAGCTTTACAACTCAAAGGAGCCTGAGTTGGAGAAACATCCTCCCAATAGGATTTGTGCATTGCAAAAGTGGGGTGCAGGAGAAAACTACCGCTTTTCCCACCATAAACACTGTTTGGGCATTATTTACACAATCCAGAAATATATTCATAAGTTCGAATCTATCATTCAGCATGTGGAAAATGATGATTTTGGGGAGGGGGCTGTTCTTTTTTGTGTGTTCCAAGATAAAATATCCCTCCATCAGAAACTGTGGCCCTGTATGCCTGTAAAAGGGAAAATTCCCCATTTCTAGAAGATATTTTTATGAAAAGGTTGCTTCGTTATGTATTGAAATCAAAACATTCTCCATGATGATTGCACTCAAATTTCAGTATTTGCCGCTAAGAGAGTCTCTTCCTTACTATGTATGCAGATTTATAAGGCTCCAGGCACCTTTGAAAGAAATTGAAAGCACAGCCATGTACTGAAGCCAAAACCAGACACCAGCCAAGGAGATCCACCCGGCAACACCCTCGAACACCCTCAGCCTCTTCCCCTAAGCACAGCTTTAGAGCACTGGTCTTGATCTTGTCTCTGCTTTCTCCACCCTGGTGAACGCTTCCTGGGGGATTCCCCAGCTCGCAGAGCAGCCGGAGCTGCGCACGGTGCAGAAACAGTTCGCTGGCTTTTCTTACCTATCAAACCGCTCGCGAGGAGCACGGCTCTTTGTAACGCTGCTCAGCCCATTTCAAGGGGACCGTTGCAAAATAGGAGCAGCTCGCAGCAGGAGGAAGCAGCAGTTAAGGAATGAGGGGAGATTTTAACAACAGAGAAAAGGGAAGCATTGCAATTCCATACAGAAATAAGGGGCTGGGGAAAGCAGGTTGGCAGCTGCTGTTTCCCACTTTGAAACGCAACAATTCAAAACTTCATTTGTGATGCTGAGAGGCAGTGTAGTCGGAGGACCCCAGGAAAGGAAACTCTTCCTGAACTCACTGCTGTAGGATATGAGTGAGGCCAATAATTTAAAGAACTTAAGGTCTGGACATTTTTTACAGTGAGACCAGAAAAGCAACTTTTGAAAGGGATAATAAACCTAATTTATATGTTTAAGGCAATTTTTAATTATTAAAGAACGTGAGGATGAGGTTAGTTGTTAGAAATTGTTAGGTTGGCAATATCTGTACCCTCGAGGTATCTCATGCTGCCCAGTTTGAGACACCTAGTGTGTTAAATCTTCCATCTTTCTGCGTATGGTCACTCCTGTCTGTGGATTGAGCACAGAGCCTGTTCACCAAAGCTTTGATTCCTCAGTCTGGTGGGCATGAGATGTTTGGTGTCATAATGGAACCATTCCCTGCCCTATGAGCTGCAGAACGTTGAGGGTTTTTTTTTTTTAGAGCCCAAACCAGTATAGTTTTGTTAAAGATTAAAACCATTGGAAAATTCAGATGAAAGTCTGTAATTCTAATGAAGTTATATAATCTCATATGATTGCAAGAATTTAAAACATTTCTATGTCAGAAAGAAGTCAGGTATTAGTATCGGAACATTTTCCCCATAGGAATCACAGTTTGTTATTGTGGGGAAAAGCCTGCCACAGGGAAATTCAGTGATGCCCTTTTGTACAGCCACAGCTTTCAGGGGCCTTACTTAGGCTCCGATCTTCTGGACAGCATATGGATGTAGAAGGAAACGTGTGCTGTTCTGAGCAGCCTAGTGATGCATGCACTTGCATACCCTAATGAGCACACACTTTACCCAACACTATTGCTGTGTTTAGTGTTGTATCTGGGACAAAAGAAGCAGCAGCAGCAGCCTATGTCGTTCTGTGCATTTGATTCTTTTATTATCTGCCGTGTCCAATCTAAGCCAAAAACTGGCCTCAGCAGATTCTGGCTCGGAGATGTTGTGGGAGCCCCGGGGGCTCCATACACATGCCTCTTCTGTGACCAAACAGGGGCTAAGGAGTCATTTCACAGCACCCTGTCCTCAGGGTGGAGTCACACTCCTACGACCGTGATGATCAGTAGACTGAAAGCAAAATATTAAAGAGACCAAAGGGATCAATTGGGATTTTCACAGACTGAATGGCCACTCAGGGAGCTCAGCCAGAAAGAACGATCCTAAGTGTCTAAAAATATGAAAAACAGCAAAAAGATGACACAAAAATTTTTTTTGTTTTTAATTTGGCCATGGCATTCCAAGCAGGACAGCCGTGGGATCTGCCTGGATCAGCTCAAGACCGTCTTTGCAGAACACCGCAGCGGCTCACACAACGCACCAACTAACACGCGCTCCAGCTTTATGGCATGGAGCTGCAGAACCGTCTCTGTCACACAAACACAGATTCAGGACAGCATTACTGTCCCATTGGGATGCAATTGGGATGGGCTGGGTAGACAACAGCCCTTAAAAACTGGAATGATAATATGCAGGTTTTTCCATTCCTATCATTTGTCCTCAATTTGAAAGATTAAATGCTTATGTCCCATTGTCAACTATTCTTAGCACTAATTTCACAATTTAGCTCAGTGATGACCAAATGGCTTCCTTACAGGTTTTTTTTCCTCTCAGTTCACAGCTGTCCTGAATTTATTTAGTGTGGTGCTTAGGTTGCATAAAGAAAAATTTTGTGACTCAGCCTCCATAAATGTTTCAATCAGAAACCTCACTTGACTCAACTACTGCCTGAAGAACACCCTCAGTAAAAAGTCAGAGGAAAGGTAGTTCAGTTCTCCATTCTGGTTAACGGCTTCGCGATTCACAGCATCGTGGAATAATCCAGGTGAGAAGGGACCTCAGGAGGCCTCTAGTCTGGCGTCCTGCTCAAAGCAGGGTCAGCTCTGAGATCAGACCAGGTTCATCAGACCCTCAGACCAGGGAGGTTTATGGAGTCAGGTCTTGAAAACCACAGTGGATGGAGAGGGTATAACCTTCCTGAGCAACCTGTTCCACTTCTTGACTGCCCTGAGGGTGAAAGAGGTTTCTGCTTATATCAAATTAGGATCCCTCCTTTCAATTCACCCTAGATTGATAAGAGGCAGACAAAAGAGATGTGCTAAAGGTGCCGACTTCTCTTCCTCCCCCCTTCATTTTTCATTATACTTCTGGCTGGTTTGCATTGGTCCCTCAATTCTACTTTTCAAACTATTTAGGATCATTTATTATTTCATTTGGCTGTCACACAGAGAGGGTGCCAGTCACCAGTGAAAGATTCCTTCTGGAAGGCACTGTATGCACAGATGCAGTGAGAAAGCTCACCTGAGAAAACCTTCCATTTTCACACTTTGAAACATTTGGCGTTACCTTATTATCCTCAATAAAATTTTAAAAAACCCACCTTCTTGTGTTTTACCTACCACCAAGACTGCTATCTCCTACTCTACTTTTCAGAACTGAAATGTTTATAAAACTGCTGTATTTATGGGAAAGACGGGTGTTTTTCTTACAGAAGATGAAGGTGAGGAAGTGATTTCCATAAGGGAAAGTTATAATTCTTGGACATCCCTGAGTTTGAATGGAAACATTTTCATGGGAAGCAGACTAGCTAGTGAGAAGCAGAATATGATTCCCAGCCTCTCACGACCCAGCTCGTGCTACAGGTGAATCTCTGCAGCTTTTCCAGTTTAAGTTTGTTAAACAAACAGGAAAAAAATGTGACGGCTTTGCACATGCCTCAGTGTACACAGTTACTTACTGCTTATCCTGAATTAGTCCTTCACCTTGTTGCTAGGAACTTTTATTTTAAAAACCCTCACGAAAAACTTGCCAGAGCAAGCCTGCGATACCAGGCGCAGACTGATGCCATTCACGGGTGGGTAGGAAATGCTTGAAGTATAGGAGGGAGTAGCCTTGATCTGAAGGAGCGGTACCGTTTCCTCAGCTTGCAGTTACCTTGCTGAGACACAGTTTTCCAATAATCCTGTCAAGTATCCCAGCTTGTCTCACATCTAGCAGCACTGTCTCTTTTAGATACTCCTCAGGTTGGTTTTCTGTCTATTTAATTCTTTATTCCCTGTTCCATTTTACTTAAACCGGCAGTGTGTGCCAAAAACTGACTGGAAACAGTAATTCACACTGTGATCCTGGATAAATTACTATACAATTAGCAACATCACAATGTGAGTTTCAAAACGTTAATGAAATAAAGCTGCTCCTTTAGGAAACTAGATACTTTACAGTTTGTGATTTATGGTGGCTCTAAATAGGATTGTGAAGAGTTTACACTGCCAGATGAAAAAATACTGTCACTTTTACTAACATGATACTTCGTGCCACTTCTGTAGGAAGTGATGCCTCTCTTGCCTAAAATAATCCTCTCCTCAGCATCCTCTCTGTAATATCTTATCCCTTCTAGAAATTGAATTGCAAAGTTGTTATGGTCTGTAAATCAGATGCGTTTTCTTCATTGTGAGGAGCAGGACACAGGGATCATGACTAGTTTGGGACAGAATGACACGTAGCTTATGTTCAGAGAGTTCTTTCCATGAACTCAGATTCATTTTCTGGCTTGAGAGGTTTTGCTCTTTACTACTGGACATTTCAGACGAGCACATGTACATGCAGTAAGTGTGAAGCCTTATGGGTAAATAAAAATTACCGCACAAATAAGAGTAATAATAAATCAAGCCCAAGAATTTTAGGTCAATGTGCAGAATTAACCTATTTACTAAATGTTCTGTAGATAAGAGATCATTGTTCTTTGCTTTGAAAAGATTTCTGGGTTTAGTATGTGTTCAGCCATGACTTATCTATTATGCTTTGCTTCCTTTTTATTTTCCTTTCATTGAAAATGAGACCTAAGTCCTTAAAAATCATTTGGACTCGATCCTGAAACACATTGGACACTTCCCAGTCCTTTTGAAAATAATGGGACACGAGAACTTTCATGACTTAGTTTTCATTTCTCTGAGGTGTTTTTGAAACTTTGAAAGCAGTTCAGAAGATCCTATCTCGTTATTAGCTGAGACATTGTATTTCTTTGCTTTCATATTGATCTTTTCGCCTGTCCATGAAATCTCCAAAGCGTACTAATAGCCTGTTAGACCCTAAATAAGTTTAGGTACTGATGTAGCTACAGAGGATGTACAACTGACTGCTAGAAACCAATCTTGTCATTGGTCTTCCACCAATGTATGTATATTTATTGGTAGCCTCTGATTAATTAAAACCAGCTTCTAAATCAGTGGAGTTGGTTAGGTGCTATATATGAAGTTTTCAAGCTACTTAAGCCTACGTGTTTACAGTCTGTTAAAAAACTTCCCCTCCTCTCCAGTAGTCTTATATTTTGTGAAAGCTTTTGAAAGCCTTTACAGGCCACAAATATTGTTACCTACCAGGCTTGTTCTTCCTATGCTTTGAAATCCTCCACTCTCCTCTCTTAGACTGTAGGTTGCTTGAAAGTGGCCCTCTCTTCTGGTTTGCCTGTCAGTAGAACAGTGGAATCCTTATCCGTGTGAGGGCTTCTGTAAGCTAACAGCACAGAGAAGTACAAGTACCGTATTAGACCTCCTCAGCTTACACAATAAATTTGAAGTTGATTAGTCTGGGAGAAGGCTTAATGTCACAAACAGGGGTTTGGGTTATTCAAGCTAACAAAAATCATAGTAGCATAAATAATAATAGGATAATAGCTACTTTGATGTAATTAGTCTCCCCTAGATTCATCTTCTGTCAGTCCATCTCTTGCCCCATCAGTTACTGGAAGACAGCACTTCCATGAAGAAAGAGACACTAGTCTTTTTTTTTTTTTTGGCCATCCAGCTGATAAACGAGCATTGTGTAAACTTTGCCCCTGAAGTGCAGAACTGCAAAGCCAAGCGGACAATAATTTGTACTGGAATTAAATCCATCTGGAAGGCATTTGAGGCAGCAAGACATCTATGAAAACTTTGGGTGTGATTGACAGCTTTTTCCAATAGCTTTGATGGAAGTCTAAATTGAGAAATCTCTTCTCCCACCCTGCAAGAAGTTATGAGCAAAATTTATTCTGACCAACCAATGTTGGCCTGTATTCAACAGCATATGAGGCCCTCATGTTCTCCTGTAGGCGCGTGCTCATTCGTTAACCTCTGCAATGGTCATGGAAAGACTAGATTAGATTTTAATCAAACATACATGACTGTGGTCTTAGAGCTAGAAACAACCTGGCAGTGAAACAGTAATGCCTAGCAATGTACTGATAATGTTCTGGGCATCCCTGGGAAACGCCAAGATGCAGACAGGCTACATATCCTTGGCAATTAGCTCATACACTCAATTTGCAAGAAAAATGAAAATCTGGGACCTCGTGCCTTTTAAAGAGGGAAGGGAATACACTGAAAACCAAACAAAATACCTTCTGAAAGAAAGATAAATGAAGGGCCTCAATGCTACCTTTTCAGGAAGGTTGGCTAAAGCTTCTCACTCATCTTTCTTCCTGGAGCCAGGAGCGAGAGAAACATCTCATGCCACAAAGTACTAAACACATCCAGGGAATCCGTCAGGGCCTGTTCCTTCCCTTCCCCATGTTAGCTACAAAGCTGATTCCTATATATTCCTTCAGGTCTCTGGAGGCAAAAATCCTGGTTTGGAGGGGCATCTGTACTAGCAGTTGGCCCACAGTAGACCTGCTACCTTCATAGGAGGCTGTGGGCTGCTGGTGTTTTTCAGTACCTGCCAGTGACCCAGAGCCAAAAGTCGTGCCTGACGTGGCGCGATTGCTGAGACCCGCGTGTACCCTTCACGGGCCGAAATGAGCAATTTCTCAGTGCCCCTGGCTGTACCGCCCGCTTAACGTCACCCCGTTCTGGGGAGCACCCACACCGTGTCACAGCGGCAGATAGTTTCAAAAGTCACAGTTTAACTCAGTTGTAAGCTGCTCTTTCAGGAGTTGCGTCAACTTGCGCGGCGTAGAAGGGATCATCAGAGGAGCTTCTTGTTTTTTCACGACCATCTGGCACAAGCTGGTTTTCTCCCCCAACTGTTTTGACAAAGTGTATTTCTCTCCCAGGGCTCACTTACCTGTGTTCCGTACGTTTTAAGATCGTCTCGAGACTTGCACAGGGCTGTATCTATTTTAGCTTGTTTTTATTGGCAACTAATGTATACTACCATGCACCCACGTGAACAAAATTACAGAGCCCAGACAACTTTTGTACAGAATTCCTTTGGCCACAGCTTCTCTGTGGGTTTCATTTGGCAGAAGTGATATCAAGCAGAAGTCTTTCCCTCGGCTTCTGATGTAAACTAAAATACACCTTATAAATAGAAAATACAGGCGCCGAGAGCGGTGCCTTTGGGCAAACAGCCACCTTTGGGCTATGGGAAAAATTCAGTTAGATATGATTCATAAATATAATGAATAGGGTGCCATAAACTCCCTTTGCTCTTCACAAACAAAGGCGCTTTCTCTGCCTTGAAAACTTAGAAGGGCAGGACCCAGAGGAATAGGCAAAGAAAAACAGGAGGAAAGTAAAAGTGGGAGATTTAAGGGGGAGAAAGAAAAATGGGGGCTTGAGTTGTCAGAGTGGGAAGTATCATTTTGGAGACCATCAAACAATGCGTGGAGTAAAACAAGGGGATTTGTTAGGCACTGAATCCCTCTGCACCTCTCTTCTGATGAGCTCCAGCTTTCATTTTGCAAGATTCGAAGCGTACCATGTTGCAAAAAGAAGTTAGTTTGTTCTCTGAGCTCTCGTTCAGTTGAAGGCTCCTATTGATTACAGCTGGAGCCGGATCAAGCTTGCGCTGACTGTGTTCTCCTGGCAGACTCATTTGTAAATACCTTTCATCTCATCCAGCAGTGATAATGATGTGCTTAGATGATGTGGCAGCAATTATTTATCTGCTGCCTTAGGTTTTCTACTTTAAGCTAGCCAAGTACCCCAACGTCAGACCATGAAGGGATGCTTACATTTTCATTAAATCTTATGTTTTCTTCCAAAGAAATTGTAACAGCTCTATTGTAGTTTAAGTAGTAATTTCTTTCTTCACTCCCACTGACAAATTTGGGAGCAAAGGGCTCTACTCCACCATATTTAGCAAGTTTAAACGTGTTACAAATAACCTTGTTATCTGATAGCACACCCCAAAGGAAAACCCCTCAAAACTTCCATTTTCCCAGATTTCTGAGCATCCTGTCCACTAACCAAAGCCGAAGCAGAAAAAAGGGGTGGCGTAGACCTTGGTTACTCTCTGAATGGATTAACACGCTTGCTTAATGCTGTGTAAATACTGGAAAATAAAGCATGGATCTTGTCAAACTTAAGAACTTAGCAAATAAGGAGCAGTAGAAACAGCACTAATAGCAAATAGAGCTGAAGTATCTACTGCCAAGTCAGTGAGAGATCCCACGTCCTGCCTGGCAATCAGTCTAAATACATCCTTTCTCCCGCTTCGTGTGACCTTTTCAGGTCAGCAATGTTGTGTGTTAGCTGAATAGTTTAAAACTGGAACTTTACTGGTATTTGGCCTACTTTTTTTCTATTTATTTTCTAAACAAATGATCATGGCCACTCCCTCCTCCAACTAACCTTTTAAGCTTTGCCAGAAGTCTGTGAAGATCACAAGGTATTAAAAAAAAAAAGCCCCTCACATGCTCAGGCAAACAAAAGCAGGCTGCTGCATCTCACCATCCCACCAGCCCTGCAAGCAGACTTCAGGAGTACTCTACTTACTCTAGGAAACACTGCCGAAATCTCATTTTCAGTGAAAAGTGCCAGGATTATGGTAGCAGAGCATCTCTTCTGAGGCAAACCCATGAGGCTTCCCAGCCAAAGACCAGAAAAAAGAAAACCCAGAAAAGCTGTCCCAGTTGCTACTTCTACTTGATTGCCTGAAGGCAGCTGGGAAGTCAGATCCTCAGCCTGAGAGCAGAGTCGATCACAATTTTAAGGCAAAGTAATTTTGGAAGAAAAAATAGCGCTCTCTTCCCAAGGAAACTTCTGTTTTTAAATGATAGTTTTTATTTATTACTGGCTCACTGAAAGAACAAAGTATTTTTTTAGTGTTTTTTTTCTTTTTTTTTTTGTTCCTGAACACAGAAATGTGGCTAACCCCAGAAAAATCTTAGTCTGGGGCCAAAAATAATAATAATTTTCAGTTTTAAGATTTTTTTTTGTCAGGTTTTTGAAAGAACAACAGATACTTCCCAAGCACCACTCCAATTTACAATCTCCAGTAGACTGCACACCCTCAACTTATTTCAGTTGCCCTTCTTGTCCACCCCAACTTTGCCCACAGCCCCTGGGCTCGTATCTTGCTCTGGCGACGTCACAGGGACGTGCAACCACAGCCGGACACGTTCTCCCGCGCTGCACAGGGCACACCGTACCACCTCAGCTCTTGCTATTTAGGCATTCTTCTAACGGCTCCATTATGCTTGGAATCGGAAAAACAACAGCAACAGAGAGACATCGGCAGGTACTTACCAGCTCCCTGGTCAAAAAGTGAGCATGGAAAACAGTTTGGTGATCTAACCAGATCACACTTCTTGTCTTGAACTGTAACAGAGCATTTAATAAATGCTCTTTCTGCAAGTGAAAAGCAGCTACATTAGTCGGGCTCTTATGTATGTGCCTTGCAACCCCATTCTTTAGCCTCCGCTTCGTCACCTCTATCACGATACATCTTTTTAACTTTGATGTTCATTTTTCTTTCCTCATAAATATTCATTCTGCATTTTTTTTTCTTTTACCTTCAAAGAATAGATTTATTTTCCCTTGCTGCTTCTGCCTCTCTTTTGATCCTGCCTGGCTT
Organism: Eurypyga helias; assembly: GCF_000690775.1. Lineage (NCBI taxonomy): Eukaryota > Metazoa > Chordata > Aves > Eurypygiformes > Eurypygidae > Eurypyga > Eurypyga helias. The sequence continues at coordinate 23,807 of NW_010261777.1, forward strand.
CCCCTCTTGTATCTTTCCCTCTTTCAAACAAAGAGTTCTTTAAACTTCATTTTAAGCCCTCAACATGTTAAGAATTACATGGAAAATTAGATTTTCCAGTTAGGTTCAAACAGAGAGCCAGCTAATGGGAATTCTTTAGGCAAGACAGACAAACAAAAATATAGAAGACACTGTTCCGAATGGTTTTGTTAGGTCAGCACCATATCACACTGCTTGTTTGTAGCATAGTCAAACTGATACTGCTACAGGAATCTTAACTTCTGCACATCCACTTCCCTTGACTTGAACTATGCAACCTGAACATTGTGTTTTTCTTTCCCAGCTCTTCCAATCCCCTCCCATCCCTAGAGTATATTTTGGACCAAATCAACTGATGTGTCTTTTTCAAGTACTATTTCCATAATTTTCTTTAATTGTTTTATCATTTAGAATCACAGAATCACAGAACGGTTTGGGTTGGAAGGGACCTCAAAGATCATCTAGTCCCTACGCCCCTGCCATTGGCAGGGACCCCTTCCATAGCCCAGGCTGCTCCAAGCCTCATCCAGCCTGGCCTTGGACACTTCCAGGGATGGGGCATCCACAGCTTCTCTGGGAAACCTGTCCCAGTGCTTCACCACCCTCTCCGGGAAGAACTTCTTCCTGATATCTAATCTAAACCTCCCCACTTTCATTTAAAAGTTGTAGAAGGCATGAAAGTCAATTTCTTTTAACTATTTCATTTTTTTATTTCTCAAGAAGGTAAAATACAGACAGTGCCCACCAGTTACACTCGGAAAGTAAAGAAGTTCTGATACATTTCTTCAAAACAAGACATCTGTGGGTACATACAGCAACATGGTAAAAGTATCACATAACCATGTAGGAAAAAGTCATAACCAAATAATGCCTTCAAAGGCATTTCTGAAGCTGGAACAGCATCAAGAATCTGCTTATTTACGTAGGGAACTGTGGAGATTGCAGCACGTTGGTACTGCCAACAGATAGGATGATTAGTGCTAAAAACAATATCATCGTTTAGATAAGCCTTCTCCTTCTGATAGTTGCTATTGAACTTGACTTGAACTTAAGTGTTCTCAGCTTGGGAACTACAGTTCTAATTCCTAAACCACCTCATTCAGCTTGTGAAAACCAAAGGAGAAACAGCTTTTCTTGATAAAAAACGTCCCTTATATCAAATATTTTAAGTCCCTTGTCTTATATAAGTCACTTATATCTTAAGGTCCCTTTCTTAAGGGTGTGCACTGTTGAGCTACGCATTCACTACCCAAAAAATGAGGCTTTTAGTATTTCAGGCTGGGGTTGGATATCACGTAGTTCGTGCTCAGATGCCACGTAGACCGCCCAGGTTTTCACCTGACTGCATCCCCCACTGCAGAACCTTTGCCAGCAGCTCCCACGTGGAGATGCCTCCCTCACCGGGAGGAGACACCACGGTTCCTCAAGAGGAACGGTCTGATTAGGACTAAAACACTTGCAGACATGCCAACAGACAAGAAAAGCCGGAATTTTTTTTTCAGGAACTGTTCTCTGTGTTGTCTCAGAATGAAAGTTGAGTTTTAGAAACACACTTTAGAGGTAGAATTTTGTGTTTTCCTTTGCAGGGACCCAGCAGCTGCCAGCGTAAGTGCTGTGAAAAGGCTTGCAAAGATTTAATGAGTGATTCTTCAACTTCCTAATTAAAAACCACCATGAGCTTTCAGGCCTTTATGTGCCTAATATTACAGGTTGTAGCAGTAATACTTTGTTCAGTCAGGCCTCGCTGAAGGAAAATGCTTATGAGGTTTCCAAGGAGAGAAATAAACAAAATGGCAATGAATAGGGAACTTGGAACTTAAGTGAACGTAATTAAGAAAAAATACATCCTTCAGATAATTCTGGAAACTATTAGGAGATATTCATAATTCATAACCAGTTGTTTGGTTTTCTTTCAAGCAAGGGGGCAGCTTTACATCAAACACTGAGTAGCTTTTCCATTAACTTAAATAAACAAAATAGTATGCTTCAAGTTAAGCGAACATCTTTTTTTTTCCTTTCTTTTTTAATAACTGGGTGAATTAGAAATAAGAACAAGACATTTACTTTCAAATAGGAAATTGGTTTGCATGCTATTTCTTCATGTTAAAAATACTTTGGAACACTCACAAAAACAATGTTAAGCTGAATTTATGGAAGTGTTCCATATCAGTTTTGAAGATGATATGCCAGATGTCGGGGAGAACTCTTTCATCTGCCATAATGGAATAGTTTAATCCACCCTTGTTGTTTTTGAGTATAGTCCAAGTGTATTGGTCATCATGGGTGGGTGATCCTCACTTAGACAGGCATGAACCAAAAAGCACAAGTTGTTAGACCTCTAGCATGAAGTCGCAGAAAGCAACAGCAGGAAATACTCTACTGAAAGTAAAAATAAGCTATTGCAATGTAAATCAAGAAGTTTACCGTTATGACAACTCACATTTTGAAGCACTGGGAGACTTGCAGATACATTGCACTGAATTATTGGATTGTAACTTGAAAGCAACTATGGCTTCATTTATGGCCTCAGCAGAAATAAAGCCAAAGATGCATTTTTTTCATTAATATAGATCAATCAAAAACATGTAATATTTTTTCTTTTTGATGAGTAGGAAGACTACTAGTTAAGATTGTCTTCTACTGGGAAAAAAGTACTTCCCTTTGAGAAACTTTAAACGCAGACATATATATCGGTGATCTCGTTTTAAGAATACATGTTGAAGTAACGTTGGGTAGAAAATACTGTTGTTAAATGTCTTCTGGGAATAGTTTTTGTGGCCTTGTATCAGACTAACCTTGTTGTCATATTAGCCATACCACTTGCAATAATCATTTGAATTACTGTATTACTTGAGCAGTGTTTTTTGTGTCACATTCATTTAATACACTGTGGTTGTGATTTGATCTTTTTGTCAGAACACATTCCTGTAAGCTGTGTTGAACCAGAGCTTTTACTGGCAGAGGAAAGGTACAGAGCACATCTTGGAAAAGGAGCACGGCATTAGACTGTTTAACTTGCCACACCGTTTCCAGCATGGAATGGTGTGGCAAGCTACCATGCTATGACAGCTACTGTGTGGAAGGCAGAGGAACAGGGTATGTTTGGGGACACTGATTCAGGTTTAGCACCCTTCCCTTGTCGCTGCTGAAATGCTGTCCTGAATGTAACAACTGTAAGTATTGTCTTGTGTGAAGAGAGGGTAGAAAAAGCATGTTCAGCTGCACATGGCAACGTGCAGAGAAATCTCAGAAGTAAGCGCCATTTACGTTTTTCAGTGTAATTTGCAGACTGCGTGGCATACACTCGAGAAGGAAGGTGGCATCACTGATGGAGACAAAGGGGAGGAGAGAGGTAGTAATACATCAAATCAAAGCTTCATTCTTTTATTTTTTTTCCCTTTTCAGCTGCCTGCCACTCCCAAACAAACATGTGGGAGATGTTCTAGTGCTGAAAGCTATGGCTCCCTCCTTTATTTAGCTATTTTATGTGATAAGTCAATTGAGTTTGGACATACCAAAAGCCATACATAATTGTGACAAAGTACTGCAGCCCAGGCTTGATTATTACAGCTTGATCCCTTGTTAATTCTGTTGAGTAAATAGAAGAAGGATGCTTTTCCTGTACCTTCGTATTCATAAAGTTACGCTGGTTGGATTACTTTCCCAAATTCATGGTAGTTGCTAAAAATCTTGCAGTACAAATACAGAAATGACGCAAGGAACTATAAGTTGCACTGCATTCTACTTCTTTTTGTATGTTCTTTACATTAATACTTTGCATTACTTCTGTTTTGTTGTGCCACTCCATCCAGGGGTACTAAAAGACAAATCTGTAAGAAACCTGCTTTGCTGCACTCTCAAATTTGAGAGGGAAAATGTTTCAGCACACCAAAAGATGTCGTGCCATTTTTCATGAAAATCTCAATAACTTAAACATTCTACCTCACATATTTACTTAAATGTAGGTCTTGGCTCTTACATATATTTTTCCTGTGCAAACAAGTATTTGTGCAGGTTGCCTTCGCTCAACTGTGAAAACTTGTTACCAGGGCAATCAGTCCAATATACTTAACATGAAAGGGCCAAAGGAAAATTTAAAAGGGACCAGCAATAAAAGAGGGAGTTTATGGGGTGCTACAGAGTTGTACAGAATCATAGACGCTACCCCATGACACTACTGGATAGTGACTGCACTGTTAGAGTGCAGGTCTCTGTATTAAAGGGTTTGGACACTCCAGAAGTGAGAAATTTCTCCAAATATTTAGTCCTTTGGTACCTACTGAGCTGATGTTATGTAACGGATTTTGTACTGGTATTTACCGCCGCAAAGCGCAGCCTCCCAACACCAATGAGTTAAAAGTTGTCTGGGCATCCAGCCCAGATGAATAACATCCCAAATGTTGAAGGAAGTAGCAAGGGAAATAGAAAAGCCTTTGACAGAAATTGTTGATAGCTTGCTAAGGCTGGGGAGGGAACCAGGGAATTTGGAGGTTGCTAATGTTGTTCCTATGTGTAAGAAAGGATCAGGGAGGATCCAGGAAACGACATAGCAGTGAGCTTGGCTTCAGTTGCAAGAACAATGTAAGAAACATAAATAAGGGACGGAATACTTCATTTGGTAAAATAAAGTATGCCCAAACGCATGGAAGAACTACAGTGGTCTAATTTCTTCCAAGAATTTTCCCTTCAACTGGTTATTTTTGAAAAATACTAATATAAAATGTCTTAAAGGCAGAAGGAAAACTAAGGAAGTGGGCAAAAGGAAAGGTTTTACAGAATTCTGAAGCAAATTGTGCATGATACAATGATCTGCAGAGTACTGCAGGTTTGTCTGCTATCAGACTCACTGGTGCCATTGCTTACATGGCAGGCAGCGTTTGCAGTTCAGATTAATGTATTAGAAAAGTAGACCAAGTCATTTTCTGGTCTCACTCCTACAGAGAACTCAAAATTTAAACCAATTAAATTAAGTATCATTGACCTACAAAACAAATGGAGAAGAGCTTTGCTGGAGTCAAGTACAACACTCACCAGTGGAATCATTCTGGGTTTAGATTTGTATAAACCATTCAAAAGCTGGTCCATTGCTGCTGCTCAGTGGGGGCAGAAAGAAGAATTTGCATCCCATAAGGTCATCGTAAGAGACCCCTTTTTTGACCCGGTGGAATATTCTGCTTACAAGATTGCTACAGATCAGGATAAAGAAAGCAACCTACAAACGTTTTGTGACTTGCCTGAACAGAAAAATACATACACAAATGAGGAGAGCATGAAGATGCTGTAGTAAATTACGACATGTTGAGAGCCAGTGAGCAGCATTTAGTTGAGCACTTCAGTGCCAGGAGTAAGACACACTTGAGTTCATCAAGAACACAGTTTTCCGGATCTGAGCACAACATGCAGGTATGAGCCAGAGGGGAAAAGTGGCTAAAATAAAAGGAAAGAGAGATGTGGATTGCATCTTTTTTTACAACAGTTTGAAGCCCTGGTGAAATGCATCTCTTGGATTTATGTACTTCTCATAATGATACAAAAAAAATTACAGAGATTAAGCTATTGCATAAGTGAGCGAGCAGCATGAGTCAGGGGGTTTGGGAAAAATGAGTCACAGCGTGAAGGGAATGGAGCCAGGTTTGTAGCTTAGGAAAAGAGACTTGGAAAGAATTTTATGGATGTAGATAAGACCCTGACAGAATGGATCGCACTGGAGAAGCAGAAAAATCTAACTAGCTCTAAAGCAGGGAACTGTGTGCTAGATTCAGAGAAAGCTATAGCTAAAAAGCAGGTCAGGCAAAATTTTTGTACACATCTAGTGGTTGAAATACAGAGTAGACTGCCAAAGTCAGCAATGGAAGGACATAATTGTGTAAATCACTTCAAGAGGGAGCGCGGGTACATTTTTAGAAAATGAGGGAATCATTGGGTATAGCTATTAGCGAGGCTTGTGGAATTGTAGCTATGAAATTCAAGTTGATTTATATTTTGTAGGAATACAGGAGCAAGCTCTGCTGCCTTCCATGGTTCTCACATTATTTCTGTAGCACCCTGCGAACTTCAGACGGTAGCCTGTGGAAATCAGAGCATTAACCTACAGATAGTTATGAACACGGAAGTCTTCCAAAATGACCTTTGTAGAATAGCCCCAGAGGTTGCTGGGAAAGGCGGTATTTCTATGAGGATGCGTCACGGGGTCCGATGGCCGTATTTACCGTTGTAGGTTGAGGACTTCCATAAACATTTCTGAAAGAGCACTGTGGCTTACATGTAATTTAATTGAGAGACCAGTGTCCTTAATTGTAATGTTCCTCCCCCCTCATTCTGTACTGACTCCAACTCCTTACAGCAATTTAAGGTTTTTATATAGCAGTAATCGTTGCAACTTGATAGAGTAACTACCTAACACGTTCTGGGGATGGTAAGGTTTGACTGAGCTGAAACCTGCAGGAAAAGCAGAATACAAGATTCATATAATTAAAGACTATGCCATGATGCGTAACAGATCTAAATTCAGACTGTTCTGTGTTTTGCAATCTCCCCCAGATCCTTGACTTTGAAACTGTCACATTCTTGCAGTGTAGTGTTCTGGACGTAACACCTATAAACAGTACATGGAAATTATTCAATCCAAACACATTTTTAAGATTTTGTTAAATTTTTCTAGCTATTCAAAGTACAATTAAATCCCATAACAAGTTTGCTTTTGAGTGGCCGACTAAAAGACTACACAATTTAGTTCAGTTATTGCAATGATCAGGACACCGAAGGCAAACTGGCTACACTTTCAAGTTAAGACCAATCTGCAAAAAAAGATTGTTAGAGATGCCCAGGCTGTTGCAAAGGAAGTTTTCCAACTACACAGGCTATAACTGTCCAGAGAGTAACTGTCTGGGAATAAAAGTCTAAGCAATATCTGAGATCAGACTCAGATATAGTGAGTTTAAGAATTAATCTGTAATTCATAGGTGGCATGCATCAATAGTGAAATACCATTCAGGTTGTTTAACAATTTAATGTAAACTTACAGCTCTTGTTTATCTGTAGTGAACAGCACAAGCTTTCACAATGTTAGGTGAGATGAGAAAATACAAAAGAGAAACAGAAAGGGTGATGTTAAAAGCGAAGGTCATTTTCGTTACTGGTTACCAGTGTAATTTAAATTGCCTGCCTGGGTGAACAAATGCCTGCGTAACAACTAGAAATGAAATTTAAACAGTCAGCAAGGAGCGGGTCGGGGGTGTTTTCAGGTATGGCTTACAAGATCCCTGCTTAAGGTGGATGCCCGAGCTGAAGCTTCTGTTGCCGAAACACTTCTGGAAACAAACTTTATTGTGATGACACTAAATTTGGAGAAGAGGATGCAGAGGAAAGATGCTCAAGAATGAGCTTGTAAAAGCCCATTATTTTCTTTCTAGATCTGTTTCTTATACTGCACTCATCACTGTGGTATCTTGAGTGCTTTCCAGTAGTGCATTAAGCAACATGACAAACATCTGTCACATGTTTGTTCTCTCACCCTCTCCCCAGAGAAACAAGTGTGTGCAGTGGAGTGTCTTGTTTTAATTTTTTTTAATTATTATAAATACACATGCACGTAACACGCATTATTGAATGTTCGTGCTAGGGAGGAAAGGTCAGACAGATTTATCTTGCTTTTAGGAATAAAGCTGGTGAGTTCTGATGCTCCCACAGGAGTTTCTATCGCCCCCTTGCCCCACGTTGCCGTGTCTTCACAGACACCGAATCAGCCTGGTCGTGGCTGTCTGCGGTAGGCAGAAATCAAAAGTATGGATTCCCAATAGTCTCACTTACTGTTCACACTTAAGCCCAGGGATTTTATCAAGAAAGATCAAATGGAATGATACGGTAGAATTTAAGGAAAATGATGTGCTTTGTATAACTGTCGTCTCCCCCACGTTTCATTGCATTGGATATAGACTAAAAGCGGGAATTGATGCAGCTTCCAGATCACTGTCACAGAATCGGAGGGCACTGTGCAAGTTCTGATAAGCAAGCCAGGAACCTAATGGATTGGGAAAGTCTCATTTAAACTGGAAAAAGAAGTTCTTAGAATAATGGAATGAAGACCTGGGAGTTACTGATTTCCACACAGAGAGGACACAACTGGGAAAACAATCTGGAAGCTTCAGATTAGTCAGAGTTCAGTCGCATCCTAAACAACTGTGGGTAGACAGTCTACCCATTCAAGAACCGTGACCACACACATAAGGGGGAATCCCAGATCCATACTGGTAACACCAGTGTGAGGTTACATTATTTCATATGGAGTGGGAAGTGTGCGTGCATGCGTATTGGCAGATAACTCTACCTCTGCCACCTCAGAGAAAAATGGAGGCGACCTGCCTCATCCCAAGGAGACCTCCAACGTCGATGCTGCTTCCTTCCTATGACTTCCACTCCTCTATTGCTCCAGTAAGTCTCAGGAGAGTTGTTAAAAAAAAGTGTTTCTCTAATGGAGGATGATTCAGGTCACATTGAGTGCCAAGAAGCTTGAGATTTCTCTTTGGGCCTCACTTACCAAAAGCATAGATGGGGAGATCTGTGCAGCAGCATCACATTGCAAACATCCACCAGTGCTTCTTTTCGTACTCCACAAGGGCTGGGCTGCTTCTGGTATCACACCAATACAATTCATATTTGGCACCGCTTTCAGCACTGACATCTTCCACTCACTTCCTCACCCTTGTATCCATCACAACAGTGGACATATCTCTAATTATTGCAATACTAGACATTTCAGAACTGAATGTTCCAGCCCTGAAACCTGTCTTACATAGCTGCCTGTTCTCCTCCCACAATGTTTTCCTTGAAGCACTTAAATCTTCAAGCCATCAGCCTTCCTTCAACATTACCGATGGCTTTGCATAGATGTGAGCAGAACCTCTCCAAGCATGGCAACCAACTGCCCTTCCTCAGTGAAGGCTAGAGGCTGCTTTCCTGCCCACCGTCACGTCCCACCTCAGGCAGTTCACTGAAGATGTAAAGTCCGCAAAAAAAAAAAAACCCACCCAAACAAGGGGATTGGAGTTTTCAGAGAACTCCCATCAAAACCTCATTCCATGTAGGTTTCCCTATCTTGCCTAGGGACTCACATCTCAACGAAAGCTATCCAGCAGAGACAGTCAGAATAGCAAAACGTACCGTGATGGTGCAGAGTAACAACACTGATAAAGCTCTCAAGTCCACCAGAAATTCGCCACATACAGAGAGGCATCGGCGTGGCGTGTAGAGGGCAGAGAGAGCACACTGTCACAGCTAATAGGCAACCCAGTTCAGGATCCTAACTCGATTAACAGCTTAAGAAGTCCCAAGAAAAGGTGGTTCTTATAAACACAGATCTTTGTGGCCATAACATTGAATCCTCCAATTTTTAAATGAGGAGGCTGCTAGCAGTCGAACTCTACTCTCAAATAATGGCTTTTCTTTCAAACTGAACTTACCATTGGGAAGAAAATCAAAGACTCTGAGTGCATAAATCAATCTAGTTTCCTTCATTTTAGCTGGAGTAGCTTATTATTCCACGGAAATTAAGCTAAATGGAAATCAAACCGCAGATGCAAATGGCAACATAAGGACTTAATGCATTCTAACTAATCCATCTTAAAAGGTAACTCATGTTAAGTTCACTCCTTTATGAAGTCCCTAAAGATCAAAAAAGCTTTCTTTTTGCCAGCACACTCCAACAAAAAGGATTTGAACCGTATGAGTAGCGTAGTCATTTTATTTTCAACTTTTGTAGAAACCAGGAGTACATGCAAAGCCCAGCGAAGTCCCTGCAAAGACTCGCGTTGGACTCCAGCGCGCTTTGGCTCCAGCCCTTAATGATGTGTCGGGTTGGTATGAGGCAGCCAGCTACAGTCCCCGAAAGTCTTTACACCTGAGAATGTGCTTTTCAGCTGTCAGTACAGAACAATGCGCTCAGCAAGTCCTGCATCAGCACAGCCACTTCAGGAGCGGTACTGTGCAGAAATGCAGAGAGCAGGCTAGCATGAAAGGACTTTATTTTTCTTGTCAGATAAAGAGAAGCTATATGTAAAATATTTGGACATTTGGGGAAAGGACAAACATTGAGAATTAATTCAAACTGTTGATGGTTTATTTTTTATTGAATCTTGTGGTCAAAATTGTTTTCATTTGCTATGAGAAAGAATCCATCATTTTTTCCAAAGCACCACCCAGAATCTGCCACTGGTGATGTTCTAACGTCCCCAGTGCCTATACAAATAGAGAGGTCAGCTGAGATTTGTAAACTGGAGATCATAAGTTTTAAGGAATTTGTTTATTCAGCCTCAAGTCTCCAAATTGTACACAATGCCAAAATTAAAAAGTCTTTTCACTGTACTGTGTCAGGTTACAATAAAAAGCTCTCCAACATTTTGGATGTTCAGATGAGAAAGCAAATTCTAATTCCATTTTAAGCAACCTATTTGTCAGCACATGTACAGTTTAATTACAATTAAGTATCTCCAGCAGTTATGATGAATACGCAAAATCAAAATGTTGTTTTTATACTTGTATAAACCTGCATTTAGTGTGACCTAAAAGCTGCCCAAATTACACTGAAAAGTACTGGTCTAGTATATGCATTTGCAGCTGTACTGTTCAAATACAAACAGACGTAAACTGTTTCCAAAGACTTTAACGAAAAGTACCGGTCTAGTATATGATATGCATTTGCAGCTGTACTGTTCAAATACAAACAGACGTAAACTGTTTCCAAAGACTTTAACAGATTGACCAAATTAGGGGAATTTTTGTGGAAATGACAAGAGGCAGGTCTCTTCCTGATGAGAAGGCCACCACATTCCAAGTCCCTGTCCAAAGTATGGAGCATGGGAACCACACAAAAGAGATCAGAGTCTTTTTAGTATCAGCAGAACAACATATTTCTAAACTCCTCTCATTCTTGAGAAAGGGCTGAACTATGTTTGCTGAAATTTTCCAGAGTAATTCAGCATGGAACAAACAACCAGCATAGGAAAAACACAAAACAAAAAGTCAAATTATTAAAATATGATGAAGTTGCAAGGAGTTTACAGAAAGTTTTATAGGGATAAGTACAAAATATTAATGGTATTTGACAAATAAAAGCATCTGATTGTTTAAAATAACCATATCTGAAAATATTTCCAAATGCAGTGTATCAGAATTAAAAGCTCTTAGAATTCTAATAACATTTCATGTCCTGTAAATGGAATAAGCATTGAGATGACATCTTTGGAGTACACTTGAACTTCGCTGCCCTCACTTACAGGTAGCCCGAAGACGCATAAAGCATTTCAACAGGCTAAATAGTTGAAGTAAACTTTATTACTAATACTGTGTTTGCTTTTTTAATAAAAGATATAGATGAATGTGCAACTGGAGCCCATAATTGTAGAGCTGACCAAGTATGTGTCAATTTAAGAGGGTCCTTCAGCTGCCAGTGTCCTCCGGGCTATCAGAAACGCGGGGACCAGTGCATTGGTAAGTGTTGGTCTGCACTACATTATTTTCTTTCATTATCTAGAGTTGCAAACTTTAAGTTGATTATAAAGTATATAGGTATGTGTACTGTAAAGTAGCTATATAACTTTGAAATGCAATGCAATAATCACCTTCTCACAGTAATTAATGACTAAAGCATGGAACTATTTTAAGTATAATCAGCCGTTGGAGCTGAACTTCACCAGATTAATTTTCCTAATAGTTCCCGTTGTGTTTATTGTTTGTACTGGGGCATTGCCTAACATCCCAGATACAAGCCTGCTACAGCGGGAAACTAAAGCGTGTCTTTGCAGTGACCTCAGGGGGACTTCCCAGCAGAGCTGTAGGACAGAGCGCTACCTTCACGCAGACCTGTTCCCTGTTCTGCGGAGCCCCCTCGCACAGCCCGTCGCAGTACGCTAGTTTTATGGGCGTATGAGAGAGATGGAAACTCTGAACGCAGGTGTACGATATTTGCAACTTATAAACCGCTAGGCTTTATTCTTTGTGCCAAAATCAACTATTAGCACCCTTGGGACCTATACAAGTACAGCATTAAATTAAATCCAAGTGCAGTGTAAACACTGCATCTTTCCTATTCCATCCACATTTGGGGACATCGTGCAGAAGTGCCTTTATCCTGTTCCTTCAGTTCTCCTTTGGCCTTTATTTAACACCTCTTTAATTATGATTTCAATGGATGAATTGCTTTTGTAGGCACTCCAGCCCGTCAGAGGTAATAACAACAAGTATGAAATAAGAGAATCAAATACGTACATCATGAGGTGATATTCAAGACCACCTCTTATAAGATACAAACCTGGTTTTATGTAGCCTAAAAGAAAAGCATTTGGGTTTTGGGGGGCTTTTTGTCCTCAGCAGAACATGAACAACAGAACTTCAGGCTTTCCTCTTTTTCTCTGTGTTGGGGATCCTGCATTTGAAAGTGTTGAAGGATTTTTTTTCATTTTTCTATTTAAGCTCTTTCCAAAATCCTCACTAAGGCTATTGGTAGTGACTGCCTAACAGGAGCTACAGGAAGGCAACTGGGGAGATTTCAGTACACATCTAGTCTAGCTTCAGTTTCTGGGCACGGCTCTCTTCAGGGTTTGAGCCAAGGGCTGTAGAAAACAACCCCAAAATTATCTCTTTCTCGGAAGATGTGGATCAGGCCCTGAACTGTCAAGTTGGTGTAAACACAGACGTATCAGATTTTTCTCAGTTCTCTGTGCAACAGTGGGATGAGTAGTTTGGAATGTAGGTAAAGGAACAGTTTTCATAGGTGACTGTTTGGTTTTTTCAGGTTTTTTTTTTTAATATCTGCAGTTTATCTAGATATTTTAGTGCAAGTAAAGTATATTACTGCTATGCACTTTTAATGTCAAGACTCATACTACTATCTGAAGGTCTCACAGGACACATTTCAGCACTCAAAAGCAGCAGAATGATACACCCTTATATCTACAATGGAATACACTTACGCATCTAAATCTAAACGTGAAGATAACTGGAAAGTGGAATTTCCCTTCTCCTATTTAGGTCAAAACCGAGAATAACACCTGTGTTACATATTACACACTGACCTAAATTATAAGTACATCCCTACTCTTAGTACTGTCAGCATTTCAGAATAAAGCCTGTCTTTGGGGATTTTGTAACAGCTTAGCCAGAAAATGTTCTTGGGGCCAGATCTTGATAGAGGTTCTCCATATGGGAGGAAATGTTTCTCAAATTTGAAAGAAATTTTTCCAGACTCTTTTGGCTTCAAGGTAGAGGGAGAAAAGTACTCATTTCTAACAATTGATTGATTTTAATCTAAATTCACTTATAATTTTTTTTGAGATTTTTCTTTTAAATTTGCTTATTCACATATTGCAAAATTAGTCTTTTCTAAAACACAGGGCTGCAGATATAATTAATTGTTTTCCAGCATTACTTCAAATGGAAAGTTTGGCCAAATTGATTAGATAACACTTAGCCCTTAGATCTGCGTGGAGCTGATGTCCCTAATCCCACAAGAAAAACTCCCACTGCATGAGATCCTGGAAAACTTATGTGCATAAGTGCAGTCCCTAAGCAGCGTAGCATTGCTCACGTGTCTACACTGTATAATCAGATCTCTGAACAGCAGTTTGGAAGGGCTCAGACCTGTAAAAGTCAAGGATGGAAGAGATCTGCTGCACCTCCTCATTTATTCCATTTCTGCCTCTGAATTTCTCTCTACAACGCAAGAGTTACAGTAAGAATCACTACTGTGCAGATAAGCCAGGAATTTCCCAGCATAAGCCTTTTCATTCAGAACCATCCAACACGCTCTTCTGCTGAGTTTAGCCCCAAACAGCAACTGTAAATTTGACAAAGAAAGGGTTAACATCTAAAGATTATTTTTTCACTTGATATCAAAACAAACACTTTCCTCATTATAAAAAAAAAAAAAAAGTCTTGGCCTCTTTTTAAACACATCTATGGTGGAAACAGCTGGAGGTAGGAAACTCAAGATCTGGCATGGATATGGGAAGTGCCTTTCTTTGTTCCAGTGAAAACTGGTCTTATTTGTCTGAGCGTTGAGCCTTTGAAATCTCACATTGTGTACACGGACAGAACACGGCATGGATTTCTTCACCAAGCTCAAGCAGGCCACGACTAAAGACGGCTGGCTGCACATGCATGCACGGTCAGTATTGTGGCATCATTAAAAAAAATATGTTTTCCAGACAAACACAGCAGCAGTGTCTTCTCCAGAATGCAGAGAGGTAAAAGAAAGGGCTGTTGGCACATTTTGTATGGTTTGCAGGTGAAAACCCTGCTCCAGTGCACATTAGGAATGCTGAAACTTGGGAAGGCAGCCTGCTCCACCTCAAAACCAAGGCTAATCTGCAAGGAGAGTCTGCGGAAAGTTCATACTGCCGGAGGCAGCGCCAGCTTCAGCCAGTCTGATCGCTGCCTGGGCATCAGAGAACGCAGCCAGAGGTGCTGTTCTGCTGCATAGGAAGGTATCCAGGAGAGGCAGGGAACGGGAGCTTCTGGGGGATCCCTGCAGAAGCACAACCTCCCATTTCCTTTTAAGACCCGTTAATCTTCTATCCTTGCCATTCTCCTGTACTTGCACAGAGAACTCGGTCTCTTCCTAATGGAGCCAAAAAGGTTTAGTACATGCTAAGAGTGCTGCATGCGAATGGTTGGGAAGACAAGACCTACAAGCCACGTTCACTGTGTTGGTCAGCACAGTTGGTCTGATCATGAGAAGTCTTGGTTGAAAAGCAGAAGAAAACATTCTGGCTTTTACCTACACAAAATAAGCGACTCGGCAGTAGTGTGGAACTGAATAAAAACCAAAGTTGACATGTGTATTGATCTCAGTGGCTGGAAGACAACTGGCATAAACCAGACTTTTACAAGAGTTACTTAAAGTAAAATAGTATTTCCATTAATATCGATAAATGCTGGATGTAGCTCACATAAGCTTTTTTTCTCTGCTTTTAATCAAGTGCAATTAAGTTCACGGTTTCTTTGGAGACAAGACAACAGCAGTGAACTGCCGTGATGCCATTTGAACTAATCCCTCTTCTTTGCTAACCCAGACATCGATGAATGCACCCTGCCTCCCTATTGCCACCATCGATGCGTGAACACTCCCGGGTCCTATTACTGCCAGTGCAATGCCGGCTTCCAGTTGGCATCCAACAACCACACCTGTGTAGGTAAGAACTTCTCTGCATGTACTTACACAGGAGCTCGCTCAGAATAGAGACAAATACCAACACAGTTGAAATTTAAGTATCTTCATCCCAGTGTCAGGGAAATAAATACCAACCTGTAAGACATAGCAGTTGCTGTACTGAGAGGCTCTCCTGAAAGCGATCCAAGAAGTACAGGAGGGTTAGAGGGAAACCTGGAGCCTTATTGTCAACCTGTTATTTTGTTGGTGTAGCAGGTTGCTGAGGAGCATCTAGTACAACAACTGGAACCCTGGAGGTTTATATTCATTATTTAATCTTTAATCTTAATTATTCTTTCAGTTCTGGTGGATCACTTTGTGTTATCATTGGCTTTCATTGTATTATTCCCAGCTCATGCAACACAAAGGCTGGAACTGGAAACCAGGAGAAGCAATACTATACCTCTGCAGTTAAGTGTAATTATCCTCAGGCACATGATAAACATTGTGAGGAAAGAAAGCATCTGTAAATGCCACATTTTAATGTCCAGAAAATAACGTTAAAAATTAAAACGAGGATCACTAAGGAAGAGTGATGCTTTAGATGTGATCATGCCTTCAGAAGTAAAACACTAAGGGAAGCCTCACAGTAAAACTTTAAGACTGTTGTTAAGGTTGAAATCCTAAGTTCTGTTAAAGAAGAATTAGGTAGAGCAAGAATAAAAAAGTAACTGTGTCTGCTGAAGTGCAGCGAGAATGGCCATTAAAAAACCAAGAGGTTGGTGATGGAGATGGTCAGAACGTCTTCTGGCTATAATTTATATATATAAATCTATTATATATATAAAAATATGTATATAATAAAGTCAATCTGGGTTTTTCAGCTTCTACCACTACTTCCAAGCATTGCCATATCTTATCAAGTACCCTGGCACACTGCATAGCACTGAAGAGAGAGAAATTCCATGTCTTCCACCAAAGGATAGGACAGAAAACGGTACATGGGCACAACATAACCACGTTACTTACTTGACCCTTTCCACAGCTCAAATGCAAGGCGTATTCTTTCAGTCACACTCACAAATCCCTGACAGCTCCCAGTTTGCTAGGTGCTTCACCAAAACACCCCTTCTCCAACTTGCTGGCCTCCCAGCCTAACGCGGTATATCACACCAGGAAAGGTGAAGTAAATCTTCAGAAGAACGTTTATAACAAATGGTTGCTGCATCAAGACAGACTTTCACATCTGCAGCAGTCATCTGGCAGCAGTGATACTTGACAGCTGTACCGATTGCCTTTGCCTTACAACTTTTGCATGTATTGAAAGTGGGTCAATATTTCTTGGAAGGAAAACAAACAGAATCGCAGCTTTGGCTAGCTTATTTATTTCTTCTGGTAGCATTGTCATCATGTACATTCTTTGCACAGTTCCCAGAAACTAACTGAAAGGAGGAAGAAAACACTTTGTAATCACATTTCCCCTGTTACCATTCGTTCTCAGGACTAGGAGGTTCATCGTAAGGTGAATTAATAACCTCCTCGTTGGTTTCGCTTCTGTGAGTGCCTAATCTCAGTCGTCTTGGTCAGTTTTTAGTTCTATCTGTAAGTGGCTGAGTGGTGCTGACATTTATAAGTGTTTGCAAAAGCCGTGATGTCGAGTATTTTTTCAAATGCGGCTTCCTACTAATGGTTATATCTGATAAACACAAACACGAATGGAAAACATGCTGGGGAGGCATGAAAGGGAAAATGCAATAAATTCTAGAGAGTGAATGACAGAGGAGCAGCAGTTAGTCAACAGCCTATGAGAAACAAGTGTGTTAGATTCCAGAGGTGATTACAGTTATATAAACTTCCCATTAAAAATTGCTTCTCTTCTCATACCACAGTTTTCTCGAATGTTCTTAGGATGGGCACATCATGGAAAAAACTTAGCCCAGAATCGTATCTTCCCCCAATATGGTCTAGGCCGGAGAGCGTTGCAAAACTCCACTGGCCTCAAAGGCTCATGTTATAATTGTA
This sequence comes from Eurypyga helias, assembly GCF_000690775.1. Classification (NCBI taxonomy): domain Eukaryota; kingdom Metazoa; phylum Chordata; class Aves; order Eurypygiformes; family Eurypygidae; genus Eurypyga; species Eurypyga helias. Next base: position 40,989 of record NW_010261777.1, read on the forward strand.
ATGGAATTTAAAAGCACAAATTTTAAGAGTAATAAATAGCTCAAATAAATCTTAACCACTGCATGCTGAGAGGTCTTATCAGTATGTGTCCCTTATATCAATTATTTATAGAGACTTGGCATTTCATACCTGAAAAAATACCCTGGAATGTGGAGTTTAATAGCCACACTGAACATTTTTGGAAGAATTCACTACACATTAGAATAACTCTCATTCCTGGAAAAATACTCTTTTTCTCCATGGAATGTAAAGCATAGATCTGACATTGTTCCAGTGACTGCCGATCTATATTGGTACAGTCAACTGAGCTTCTGCTAAGCAATAGGCCCAGACTAAGGACTAATCCACTTAATCAGCCTAATTACCAGCTACACAAAATAAAGATCTGTAATTTTTCCTTTCAGACATAAACGAATGTGATGCCAACAACCCATGTGCACAACAGTGTTACAATATACTGGGTTCTTTCATCTGTCAGTGTAATCCAGGATTTGAGTTAAGCAGTGACAGAATCAACTGCGAAGGTAAGCAATTTTTTTGCCTCAGAAGAGCTATTTGTTTTTTAATTATTTTCCCAGAGGCCTTTCTGTGAACTAAGGGATATAATTCAAGTGGGGCCACACTGTGGGTGCAGTCTGTAGCCAAAACATGTCTTTATGTTGCAAAGGTGGTTGCTAATACCCACCTTAGTAGCTGCAGCTGCATTCAGGTCCATGCAGAGATGGGTGTCTCTACTAGTAAGTGCAAACCAGGACAGACATGACTACAGTTCAGATCACAGCTGGGAAGAATAAGGCTTCTGAATACTTATTTCACAAACTCACTTGAATTGTGTGTGGTCTAATGCTGATGACCAGTAAATGAATCGGAAAGGAATGCAAACCAAAAACAAGTGCAATTTTGTGTGCTGTTAGGCTTCTCTGAAAATAAAACCTCAAATTTTTGATTTTAAGGAAGCGACAATTGTGCTTTCAAGCCTGTGCATACAAACAGCATGTCTCCTGATGATTATACAATCAACACTTTATTTCCTCTGCCAGAGTCTCCACAGGGGTCTTCTAATCTCCTTTTGGACACATGATGATCTCACCCTTAAGGCCCATATCCTTTCTACCAGTCTTAGAGCCAAAGAGGTCTTTTTGGTTTACCACTGCCCTTCTAAACAAGCCAGCAGAGCTATTACAGATGCTCCCTCTCCAAGCTGCTTAAGCTAATCCTACTTGCAAGTGAACAGAACAGGGAGCAGCAAGCATGCAGCCTCCAAGGACACCCCGACAAAAATCAAGATCTGGGGTCAAGCCTCAGAGGTAGCAGGAGGGAGTTACACTGTTTTCCAAGCCATTCCCTAGCTTTGATAGGTTTAATTTCCAGTTAATGGCACATACGGTTAAATTCCTTTTCATACTATGCTTCTCTCGTAAGGGGCTGATGGTTACACAAGGATAAAAAAAAAAAGCAGAGGAGGATTGTGTACACTGAATATTATTTGAAGGAAAAATAAATAGGCCTTACCCTCTTTCCCAAAAAGCTACTCCATTAGGGTAGGGCACAAATACAAAGGCAGCATTTTTGCCTTACTAACTAATCTCACATCTGTGGGTTCTTTGTGAAAGTAATCACATTTTTGAAATACTAAAAGTATAAATTCTTTCAAGAGTTATTTTCCCAAACCTGTTCTGAAGTCTAATTTAGCTTTCACTTCCTCAACTCCAAAATTCTCATTTTCGAAAGATTATTGATAAAACACAAGTAGAACTAGCCCTTCTGGGTGTAGCTTTGAGGCTTTAAGGAGTACTCATTCTTTTCAGACAGAATTCATTTTTCTCCTGTTAGAAATCAGCATTTAGCTACTCTGGTTGGTTGTGTACAAGGTAGATGTCAAAGCACTAACTTTAAGCTCTTTTGCTCTCTGCAGACACTGATGAATGCAGAACCTCGAGTTACATCTGCCAGTATCAGTGTGTCAATGAACCAGGCAAATTCTCGTGCGTCTGCCCTGAAGGATACCAGGTAGTAGGAGGCAGAACATGTCAAGGTAAGTGCCCTCACCTTGGCAGCCTCGCTACTGCGTTAGTAACACCATTTCAGGCAAGACTAAGGATGCTCGCTATCCAAGTGTTTCTGTTTCATGACAGGATTGCCATTATGGTAGCAAAAGATACATTGATAAAGTATTGGATTAATTACATATCTTGTATTAATTCACATTTGGATCCTTCAGCTCAAACTCTAAGTTCCTCAGATCCCTAGGACAAAATTTCAGCTCTTGCAACCCTCAGCTACAACTTGTCTTAGATGTCCAGGTAGCGAGCTTAAGTCTGAGATAAGTATCTCTGAAAAAAAACCAGGCCGTTTTTTACAGACACCAAACGTGGTGTTATATCACGTTTCATTTCATAGAGGTTCCTAAATCCAGCCACAGTAGAAGTGAAAGATATGTTTTGCCTGATAACAGGAGAAAAAAATGGAGGACTTGAGGGGGTTAGATAATTTGTGTTTAGAAGATAAATGTTCTGGTCCAGTCCAAAAATTCCAAATTCTGGTCAGGTCTTTAAAATTCCAAATGCTGGAATTTTAAAGTTCATGGCTTTTTCCTCACTGGTGCAAAGTGTCTCTGCATCTTATTACAGAATATTGAAAACAACATATTTAGTGCAAGAACCACTGATTATGTAATCCAAAACCTATTTAGCGGTCATTATTTTTAGAAATCAATAGGTGTGCTAATTGTTGGCAGAAGGCATGAGGAAATAACTCAGTTTTATTGATGTTTTTATAACATTCAGATTTCTTTCCCTTCTGAAGAACAGCAGCTGATACTGAACATTGTGGGGTAGTTAGTCTGACCATCTAAAAATCTGTTTGTGCCTTCCAAAAGATTATATTTGAATAAACACCAATAAACACCCTTTCTGGGACAGTGTTATTTTCTGGAGACCATCTAGGCAGAGAGTAGCGTGGTTCTGGCACTGACAGAAAAATAGAGCATTAATACAGGGCAAGTCTGGCAGTCTCCACCTCCATCCAGGGTTATTTTCCCAGGCTAAAAAGGAAGCTCTACTTTGCACAATAAACAAATCTTCATTATTCCTTTCCAAGCTATTTTAATTAAAATGCTGCCATTATCTAAGCATTTTAGTTAGACCATGAAACTCAGGCAATTAAAAATGAGAACCTGCAAAAGACAGGAAATCACAGTTCTTCCTTAAAACCTTCCTCCTCTGTCTACAATGTATCTTCTGCTATCAAATCGTTCTTTGCTAAGGAGAAACCTAACAGTGTTTTTATAGTTGCATTACATATGATTAATATGTTTGAGTCGACTAAACTCTTCAGACTTAATTCACACTCAGTAAACAAATTTCTCCCATTTCAGCATAGATAAATCCTCTACAGCCCGGCCCCAGAAAAGCAGGTAAAGAGCACAGAAACCTGCTGGGTTTCAACAGCCAAGCGAGTGCCTATTTTTAGTTGTGGGTGGTTTTTTAAGACAATGTGTTTGGTTTTGTAGCAAGCCCATTTCCATCTGCTTTGACACGTCCCTTTTCCTTCCTCCTAGATATAAATGAGTGCGAGACCACTAATGAATGCAGAGAGGATGAAATTTGCTGGAATTACCATGGAGGATTTCGTTGTTACCCAAGAAATCCTTGTCAAGAGCCCTACGTCCTTACATCTGAGAAGTAAGAGAAAAATAAGTCTGATTTTAGGACCACCCTCAGCAGGCAACAGGATGAAATACAACAGAAAGCAAGTACCCTTTGGTTGCAACTATCACCGTTTCATCCATTTTTGTTTTTCAGCCGCTGCGTCTGCCCCGTATCAAACGCCATTTGCCGAGAGCTGCCCTACTCCGTTGTGTACAAATACATGAGCATCCGTTCAGACAGAACGGTGCCCTCCGATATCTTCCAGATTCAGGCAACCACTATTTACCCTAATACTATTAACACCTTCCGGATCAAGTCTGGAAATGAAAACGGAGAATTTTACCTGAGAGTGAGTACTGGGGGGAGTTGGAGCCTGAGCGGGGGGTAAAGACCACTGGTGCTGCCCGGGTACTGCAGTACCGCCTTGCCAGTTTGACAAATCCAGCAGATGTTCTCCTGAGACTACCACAGCACCCCAAACCTTACTGACTTTTTAATAGTTCCTCACTGAATATGCTTGTTTTCCAAGCCTTACAAAGCCTTTACTTCTCTACCTGAGAATTCTAAACTGAGAACAAGCAGTTTCTTTCAAATGAATGTCACAGGGGTAGCAATCATGAGTATTTAGCCATCCTGGGACACCCAGGTCAGACAGAAATGAGACAGATACCTCTGTGCTTTTCACTCTCTGTACCAACACCCCATGTATGTGTATTCAGGAGGGGATTATAGAACTCTTATTATTAAAACTTAATCAATTTCTCATTTTTGTGAAAAAGGAACGAATAATAGCCTGAGATGGTGCATTGATTTCTAGTGTGATAAATTCAGGCCAACACCCAAAGGTTTTATATTGAGACATACTTAAGCCTTTTTTTCCCCCCAAAGTGCTGCAACCATTTCAGAAAACCATGAAAGTTCGAATGACTTACGATAGCAGTATTTCCTGTTGGTATAATGCCTTCAAGTAGACACACATGAATGAAAGCGTCTATAACATCTGCTTTTTAGGATTTTTTTTGGAAGAAATCTGATTTTCTTGGACGCCTGTAATATTTACAAATTCCTGGAAAATCTTTTTTGCTTCATATGTGGCTTTACACTCAGTAAAACAGAATCAGCACAGAAAATTTAAATTAGAAATATATTAATCAGCAGGTTTTCATTTTTATTTTTCGTCCAATCTGAAGATTCGTGGGTTTTGATAGTACCTCCAAGAAGCGTACCAAGATATGACATTGCCTATTTACACCAAGATGGGAACACAGAACTACTCAACCGTGTCTGATTTGTTTTAGTATAACCTACAATACAGTGCTTCTCCCTGGATTTCTTACCCGTCAAAACCCCATGCCCACCCCCAAAATACGAACAGCTATTTGCTTTAAGAAGAACAAGTTCACTCAACTCCAGATTGGGTTAGACCCTGGTTTAGCCTTCAGACTGACTTTCTTCAGACTAGCAATTCCAGCGTTCTATTGCCACCCAGCAAGGAATCACAGGCCTTAAATAAGGAAGCTGGTGTTTATTCCTGCCAAGGGACTGCAGTAAACAAAGGCTTACTTAGCAGCTTTCCTATTGTTTTAGTAAAGCTCTGAGCTGAGGCTCAGATACAGCAGATGGGTTGGATACATCTGTATACCCTACTCATTTGACATGGTGAGAAAATATTTATAGTAGGTGAAGGGAGAGATGGAGTTTATCCTTTTATGATCATCTGTAAATTACAGAGCTGTTTCACAAACTAGCAGCACACCACAGACTGGGCCTGTTAGTGTCCCCAGCAGCGCGATCCTAGCCTGGGAAAAGGGCTTCAGAGCAGTACAAGATGGGGGATGGCAATAGGCACACCAGTTGCTAAAATTCCCAGTGTTTACAAGGGGAGCACGACTTCTGGAGTATGAGCCGTGAGACAGGCTTAGCGTTTCCCTCCACTGAACAAGCTACATCACTGTGAAAGCCATTAGGTCTCTCTTATTTAACTTATTCTTCATATATTTTTAAAAGCTGATAGATGGAGATAAGAGCCAAAGACCATCCTGGGATAGATTAGCACTTTCCCCATCCTTTAGGAGTGTGAGCGTAACCAGGAACAGATTGTGCAGTGCAGTTTATTCCTCTGAGCCTTAGTCAGGTAAAGTTTTCCCTGCAGCAAAGCCAGGTGTGGGATTAGTCACGGCCCTTTAAAAACGTTAAAAGAATACCTGCATTGTGCCTCTCTGCTGAGACAGAGCGTTTTTACAGCGTGGTAACGCACAAGCACTCTCTTGACGCAACTAGGGAATCAGTTTAGGTTTGACTGAGTTAAACTTTGTTGTTGTTGTTCTTTCAGCAAACAAGCGCCGTAAGTGCAATGCTTGTACTGGTGAAATCACTATCAGGACCAAGAGAACACATCGTGGATCTGGAGATGTTAACAGTCAACAGTTTGAACTACCGTACAAGCTCGGTGTTAAGATTAACAATAATAGTGGGACCTTACGCATTTTAGTGGTTTTCAATAACTCTTCACTGGCACTTAAAGCAGCCAAAGAATATTATCTTAAAGAAGGCACTTACTATTTTATTTATAGATTTTGCTCTCTTTTTTTAAGATTTGTTTAGTAAGTTGATATGTTTAATCCACACATTACACCCGTAATTCAAAATTAGTAGATGTGTTCCATAGTATAACATGGGCATTGTCACTTTCTGTATAAAGATTTCAATCTTTTTTATTACCTTTCTTGGACTAGATACATACTATGCTTTTGTACGAGAACTGTACGTTCATACTATCCTGTAAAACTTCACACACCCTTCCTAGCCAAATAGGGCATGCCATTAAAAAGTGATCTTCTGTGTTGTTTTTATTTTAAATTCTAATGCAGCTACACTGACAATCTCAAAAGGAAAAAAAATATATAGTATGAATGATACACAAAGTAACGGTTATCCGATTAGCTACAATATATTTCTTTTTAACTACTTTGTAACAAAAGATAACAGTCAATAAAAATCTGTTTCTGTAGACATTTATGTGCTATCAGTTGGTTTTTCTAATCTGGGTTGGAGGCAAAATTACATTATGAGCAGTGTTTTGCCTTGGGTTTTTATATGCAGATTGTGTTAACCATACCATGGAATAACACTAACCATACTGTGGAATAACATTCTGCGCTCTCCAAGAAAATTAGACCATAGGGAGAAACTTCCTCCAACAAAGAAATACTCCAAATGGAAAAATCACAGTGCTGGGCACGTGTGTCCATGCTTTCTCCCAAGAACACTGTTGGTAGTTACTGGTTAGAAGGATACAGCATTTTCCGACACAACACGCTGTTTTTCCAGAATACTATGTTGTATGCTAAGAATTGAGTGCATTTGCTTATTAAGTTATGTCATTTTCAGGCACTCGGTCCTATTCCTGCTCTTACAACTCAGATGTATCATGTACAGTGTTCATAAAATTTATTTCTAATTCAAAAACTAGTAACATCTTTTGTAATATGTAAAATCTTATTTCTTGTTTAAAATGTAGTAGTTAATCCTCTGATGTACAAAATTTTTAATAAAGTTCTCCTACCATATTGTATTTAGTCTTTCTTTGAGGTAGTTCGTTAGCCACATTAGAGGGCCAAATTGTCAGCTACCCTGGGAGTCAGCAAAGCCCCAGCCAGTTCCGCAGGATCGGAACAACCTGGATCTCACTCCATACAGTATTCGTTAACAGAAGACTAAAAACACAATTCCTTTGTAGGACAAATGTGTTACCTACTGAGTTTTATTTTTACTGACACTAAAAAAGGACAGATACACCAACATGCACACCTTGCTCATTAGTTGCTGATGAAAGGAGCCCTCTTTTCTACTTAAAATTCATTTTCTAGGGAAAATATTTGTGAACAGCGCATGCATTGTACACAGAAAATCCTCTTGTGGTTGTACTGGGTTTGCAGGGCAAGGTTTGGTAGCGGGGGCCTACAGGGGTGGCTTCTGTGCCTGACAGAGGCAAGGCCAGTTGGCTCCAAGACGGCTTCCGAGATGCTGCCCATGGCCAAGCCCATCAGCAACAGTCACAGCAC
>NW_010261778.1:0-397 GCF_000690775.1 Eurypyga helias
AGACACCCTAAATCACATTTTCATTAAAGGTTTTAATAAGAAAACTCACTTGACCACTATTCATTATCTAGTCCCCTCCATGCACACAAGTTCACTTACCCATTCATTTATTCACTTACTCATTCCAGCAGATCCGCTGCAACTGCTGCTAGCAGGGATGTGAACACTCATAATTATTTGTCAAAGTCTGGAAAGTGTATTATCCCTTCTTCTAGTGGTAATTAGTTACCATAGCATCTAATACGTAAATGTGCCCAGAGCACACCATTAACAGTTAAGCGGAGGATTCAATTTAACACATGATTATATCTTTCATAAGTCATTACATTAGGAAAGCCAATGTCACTCATGCTGGGACAATTCCAGGCGCAGGGCCGGGGGAAAGGGGCCAGGGGCC
>NW_010261779.1:0-5985 GCF_000690775.1 Eurypyga helias
CTATGATTCTATATTTGATCTGGCAGAGGACAGGAAGGATCTATCAACTTCGGCACTGCTGTCATCCCAGGGAAGACCACCTTGATAGGGGTTGGTGAGAGGATAATTTTTGACAGGTGTTAACAAAGTTAATCTGGGTATACTCATGAGTAGGATTCATCAGGGTGCCTAAACTTGGGCTGGAGTTAGGATCTGCCTTTTTGTTGAGAAAAGCAAGGCCCAATTCCAAAGATATATCAGTCTTCTGAAAGCCCAGTTTCGGTGTCTCAGCTTTCCTCCGGGACTCCTGGCTCAAACACTGAAGGATGAATCACACTGAGACCCTCTTATTGATATCACATTCACCCACTCAGAGCGGCAAAGGCCAGTTCTCTACACGTCCTGGTCCAGCAGCTGCTCTTCCCAATGAGACCACAAGGAACTTCCCACTGTTGGCACCTTCCCCATGTTTCCTGGGGTTGAAAGGGGACTTGATTTACACTGAGTTTCAAACTAAGCACATTGACATCAAAGCAACGGAAATCAGGCCCCAGTAAGTGGTTTATAAATGCAGCCTAAGTGTTTTGAATCAAAATAGTTCTTTCAGTAAAGTTGGAGGGGTATGTCTGTTGTCCTTATCATTGTTAGTTTTTGTCTTGAAAACACTGGAAAGTCACTGACATTGAATCCACTCTGGGGATCAGTAGGAAAAAAAGCTTCCATTCCTGAATGAAACACTTCGCAAGGTTTTTGCCATTCTTTTACATGGTATTACTTGGAGAGGGTAGTCATCTAAATGCAAAAGGTATGTACAGATTATCGCAGACAAATGCCCTGTGGGTTGTGTTGTGCAACATTAGGGAAAGGATCCTCTGCTCACGCATGCTTTTCTCATCCCAGATGGAGAAGACGAAACTTTCTCTCCAGTCTTTACAAACAGCCTTGGGACCGTTTCGGCCCACTGAACAAAGATCTTATGCAGAGGCATCCAGTGAGGACCAGATGTCTGACTCATAAAGTACTTAACTGAAATGATGAAGATATATGCGTTTGGTGGATGTTTCTTTTAACAAATATGCTCATATCTCCAAACTGGCAATGACTACATTTCCTTTCAAATCGGGAAGAACAACGTCTGCTTGTAGTACTGCTGCATCTACTGGCTGCATCGAATAGCATAAAACAGACATGATGTTACAAGAAAGGAGAAAGGAAAATCCAACAGTTTTTGAAATGTCTTTTGTGTTACTGGGCATCTGAGACTTCTTGGAGTGCATGTGTATAAATACAGCACAGAAAAAAAGAAACAAGGCTTGAATAGATATTTTGAATTACAATTCACCCAAACAGCAGAATTTTTAAAAAACTAGTCTTTATCCAAGTTTGACTTTTACAAATAGATCTTGGATAACTGGTCAACTGAACTAAACCCAGGATTCCCGTAACAAAGGAGCTGACGCACTGGAGTGTACAAGGGAAGCACTGTGGCTCAGAGCAGTCTTACCTTCTGCCTTTCTGTGCCTGAAATGGCTGTGTAGGTGCAGAGATGTCATGCTGTTGATGTGACTGGGAACAGAAGTGATACAATTTCCCAAACGAAAAGCTTAGACTCATATAAACTGAGGTAAAGAATGAAGTCTCTACTTGCAGACTTGGCAACGCTAGGTTGACGGTTGGACCCAATGATCTTAAAGGTTTTTTTCAACTAGAATAATTCTATTATTCTGTAAGTCCAAGACATGGAGTTGCTTCTACTTCTGTCTCCCACTGAAACACCTAGGAGCTGGACATCAAGGTTTACTTGAAGGATATGAGCTAAAATGCAGAAGGTCATGCTTGCAGCAGAGCCACTGCCAACCTAGAGGGAAGATGTCTGCTGGACATGTGCAACAGGGGGCACAGAAACGTGCTTCTCCATTTCACAGAAAGATGGGGGACAGGAGTGGTCTTTATTTTAAGGTCTTCTGTTCTTACAGAACTCTTCTACTGAGGTATGTTATTTTCATCCCAAGCAGAAAGATGTGATCTACTCTTCCCCCATTAATGAACGAGAGGGCGAAATTTTGTTTCACTCTACCTAACAAGTCTATGTGGAGACTCACAACAGGAAATCCTTAGTTCTGATCCAGAAACAAATTTACTATGTATGTGTTCTCAAGACACTGTACACTCAGTAAATTGTTCTTTTCAGTATCACCTTATCTTTTCAAAATGTAAAATTCGAACAGGCTTTTTCCCTTGGACTCAGTTTACGAGATCCTCCAAACAGAAAAGAATGAAAAACCTCAGTCATCACTGAAAATCTTCCTTCGTGAAATCTCTCTATAAAAAAACCCCACATTTTCTTAACAGCTGTAGGCAATACCACAACCTTTTCACTGTGGTTAAAAACAGTTGGTAAACTCTACCTCACTGATGAAGTAAGTGAAACTGTATAAATATTCTGCAAATTACTCTTCACAATGAGACGTCTGTCTAAGCAAAAGCTTATGTTATTGTCCAGGCAATGTAGGGAACTTTCTAGCACTGACCTTAGAAAAGACATATTGCACACCCCAAATCCAAACATGAGCATGCTAAGTGTAGCAAATGCAAGTAAATCAGGGGTGCTTTCCTTTCATTAGACTTTCTCCATGACCTCTGGATGACAAGGGCATAGGAAAAGGAAGCAATTTTTCTTCTGTCCTGGGGGAAGAAACATTTGAAAGAGATTTCCTGTGACTGGACTACATCATCCCTCTGGTGCCTGATCTGAAAATCTGGAAGACCACCTTTTCCTAGCATCCATTGCAAAAGCTTATTTGCTCTTTCCCCGTGAAGTAACTTGTGTCAGATTCACAAAAGTTTTAGGTGAGTATTGCATGTAACTGGATGGGATCAGTCAAAATACTTCAGCACTTGAGAGAAATGTAACTGGGATGATTGTTCCATAATCAATCCTTCTGGTTTCCTTAAGTTTTAAACTATTTCTCAGTTTTCTCTTGTCAGGGGCTGTAAATGTCACTTAATATTGTTCGATGCCATATTCTTCTTGAAGCAATTAGTTGAAAATTTGAGAAGAAGGATGCCTTTTCTGTCCCCTGTTAGGTTTATATATTTAACATCTCAGTTTAAGTTGTCATATGCATTGCAGAAATAACACTTTCTGTGTACTTCCAATACTTCTGAGTTGTGGTCTGTTTAATTATGTCAAGGTCATACATCAAAGCCTTTTTTCTTAGAGTCACAGTTTCCCAGGGGCAGCTGACTATAACCAGTAAGTCAGAAATCAGTGCTGTATGTCTCCAGATCTTTCTCTGTGGTGGTATGCACCTAAGAGCAATTTATATTTCCACATTTCTTAACAGAAAGACTTCCTGATGTGCAGCAGAGCTTTCCTCTTATTCTATCTGGATGACTAGGATACCTCAACCTTCTTTTTTTGCCTTTCACTTTGTGCAAGTTCCTGTACTGTAAAGGAAGCACCCACCAAGAGTATCATGGTTTACATAAACGATTTACATGGTTAACATAAGCATTACTCAGATTCATGAAAAGTGAGGCATTGAATGAGAATAGAATGTAGAAGTGTGGGAGAACATTTGGCGCTATACTAAGCAATTGACCAAAAATATGTTACTGAACTCTTGGATTTTGGGCTGTCAGACATTACGAGCTTTATTCTGAGGCTAGGCTGGGAACCTGCTTGGACACCTTTCTCAGAGAAACAGACATGTCTTGCATTTTTAGGTGATCCCAGACTATGGATAGTGCAAGGGTAGAATCTGGGATCAGTGTTAGTGTTCAGGGAGGCAAACTAGTGAAGAAAAGGTAATACCTTCACAGGGATAATAATTTTTTTTCCTTAGTGCAAATTGAGAATGTAAAGCCAGAAGTTTCACAGAGTTTAGAGGCCTAGTGTTAAGACTAAAATTAAGACAGGTGAGACCTAGCTCTGGTGAGGGATCAATCTGGGAAGTATGGATGGGATATCGGGTAGGAAGGACCTGCGAGCAGATTGCATTTAGGGCTGTTGCTTGAATGCATCCTAAAAGTACATTAATATTTTGAATTTTGTATCATCACCAGTCCCTGGAACTACTTTGAGGAGTTAGGGAGAAGGGGAAAAATTAGAGGTATGGAGAAATGGGGAATTCAGGAAAGACCAGCTGTGCTGCGTTGACAGCTGGCATCAGTCATGGTCCACATTCTGTTGTTCAGGAAAACACTGGTGTTGCAGGACAATGACCAAGGATCTCAGTGGTATTTAGGCAGCTAGAAATGAATGGTCAACTATGATGAGGATGTTCAGGACAAGTTTCCAAATGGAGCTGTGAGGAAATTGGCATCACTTACAGGGATGCTTTTAGGTCTTCCATTTTTAGTGGTCCATAAGCTAAGTCGGAGGGTTATAATTAGGATTCAGGCTTTGAGAAATTGAAGAACTGAGATGACAACATTGTTTAGAGTAATCCTTCAGTAACCTTGTGTCTTTCATGTATATACAGGGATTAGAATCAAGAAAGAAACACTAACAAGTTAAAGCAAAAAAGGGATTTAAAACTGCCAGATAATCTTGCAGGACTGGTGGCAGTAACACTTTGTCCCACAATTACTTTTAAATCTGGGTTTCATGAATGTTGCATGACTTAGACTGAGAACAACATTAGATATTGGTTCAGGTAAATAATTGGATAGAGGAAGAAATTCAAAATAGGTCACCAGATAAGTAGAAAGTTATTACCATTATTCCCAAGCTATTTTTACCTGAGTTTCATAGATATCAATTGCCTAAGGTTCAGACTGACAGTATTGTCGGTGCTGGAATTAGCAGCATCATGGTATTTCAAGGAAGGGAGGAAGTGTTAAGTGCTGCTTTAATGTCACAGAACTAGAGTTTCAGTTTCTAAAAATCGTCAACACAGTATGATGTTGAGGTTTGGGTTTCACAGAGGTCACCAGAGCAGATCTAAAAGTGTAGCTAAAACAAGGACTGTGATTAAGGCTGAAGTTCAGGCTGGAAGGAAAAAAAAAAGGGGAAAAAAAAGGAAAAGGCTAGTAGCCTAAGTTAGGGCCTGCTATGAATTGCTGCATATTTTTAGAACTTAGGTTTGTGGGCTGGGTGAGGCTGTATCCTAGATTATTGGTGATATTCTGTTAGGAAAAGGAAAGGAAGAAACTAAGTGTGACAAAAGCCAAAAATCAGAAAACACAAAGAGACAACATTGAGCAGCTTGTGGGCAGTGCTCAAACGGGGTCTGATGGCCTTGCTGGTTGCATTCTCCTACTCAGAAGCCTAACCCTGAGTACTCACCACCCTCCCAGTCGCCCCATGGCTCTTCCTAGCTCCTTCCTGGTGTTAGTGTCCCAGGCTTGGAAGGTCCTGGGCTCTGCTGAGGAGCAGAATGTAGGGGAGCCAGGGAAAGGGTATTGTACTGGAGTTGCATGCCTTCCCAAGAGCAGGGATTAGTCTGGGGTCACCACCAGCTGAAGCTCAAAGTATGCCTTGAGATGGACCTCTGCTCTCCTAAAGCACTGGCAGCATTGCCTCCTCCTATGGCTTCTCCAGTGCTTCAGTTTATTCCAGTCCAAATCCTAGCCATATGTCTATCTCCAATTTCAGTAACACCCACTGACTCCAATGACTAAGAGCAAGTTGGTGGTGAATGCTGGGACCAGCTGTGCTTTTAGGCTGTCTGTCTGTCCCAAATATATTCTGTACTAGTGCACCCCTCAAGTGTGAACCCTGCTGCTAGTCCTGGGCCTTAGCCAAGTTACCCCTACAAGCATTGGGCCTAGAGGCAGCAAGCAAACCCACATAGAAATTAATCACAAGGTAGTTGTCTACATGCCACCTGTGCTGAACCCACTTATAGGTTATGGGTCTCTCTCGGCCCCAATTCTAAGCCCTTGTTAACACTCCATTCAGCTCTGCCCTGCTGTGCCCCAAGATCCTCAGGAAGCCAGAAAGCTGGTTTTATACCACAGCCTTGTGTAGGCAGAAGCTTGTGGTCCATGTACTTCGTG
>NW_010261779.1:6002-26820 GCF_000690775.1 Eurypyga helias
CCCATAACCATATGCCCTTAACCATAACCCAGATGCTAAATGAGCCTCTTGATGCCCAGATATTTGTGGACTGAAAGTAGTAAGGAGACCAGCTCTTGTAGTATTTCTTAATTCATCTTAATGATGTGTTCTCCTCTTCTAGCTCCATCTTAACATCTTACTTCAATTTCTGACCCTAGATGTAATTAGCTAGCCTAGCACTAATTTAAAGATACGTAAAAAGACCCAAAGACCAGTACTGAAACAGCTTTTAATTTAATTAAATGGCCTTTAAGTGTGATACTGATAACATTTAGAATTTTTGTTTATCACAGTTTTAAGTCAACACATAACCCTCATAGTACCCCTAGATATAGCCTTAGTCTCAAGACAGCTGAGAATCTCAGGACTAAAAATACAGCAAAGAGCCATTTGGACACCAGTCCTCAAATTCCCATTGTAGCCCATCTACCACCTTTTCATTGCCAGAGCCTTTTAATAACCAGAACATTCTGAACTCCAGAGTTAATTTAACATAAACAAAGAATTCAATATATAAAAAGGGATTAAAAAAATGCTGAGAAAAGCACCCCACTGTGCCTGGTGGCCCATTTCTCCTAATCAGAAACCTACTTGGAACTAAATGCTGGTTAGGGATCCAAGCTTTGCCAAATGAATGACAAATTTAAAACTAACACAGAGACCCATGTTGTGATCAGTCACAAATTTCCCTCTTCAACATCTCCACGTTTTATGGAAATATTAGCCCCTATCAGGGTCTCTTAACACAAGAAAACAGAAAGGATAAAGTATTGCAAGCACTGTTGTTGGAAAGAGCCACCAGGATAATATTAGTATTTCTTTGCAGTATAATGATTTCGGAAAAAGAGAACCCTAATCTACGGCTTTTGTTATTTCTTCCACGTGCTAATGATATCTAGAAACTCTAAACTTAAAAATTACTACATACAATTGTTTTGTAAACAGCCATCAATTTATTTTTTCATGTGGTGGGTGTTGTAGTGTACAGGTAACATAATTTGGAGATTTCTATAATAGTCAAAATATTGTTGGTTAACCTGGGAGCAATAAGTCTGTATCAGAAAATGATAGAGTAGAATAATAGAGTAGAAAAATAGTAATTTTCAAGACACATGGGATAAGGCTTCAGGAAAGATTAGACCTCAGTTCTCCCTCTGGGAGAGCACCCATGAGAACATGAAGGAGCAGTGTAGGGCCCACAGCAAACTGCTGGTGACCAGAGAAAGGCTCCATCATGTCCTGGAGAGCTCTGAACCACTGAAGGAGCCATATCAGTCCTGCAGAAAATCAGGGGCCTAAGAGCAGCTCCCAGGTATGGCTCTGTGTGACAGCAAAGGAGGTCAGTGCACATGCCCCTTGGTGAGTTATCTGATGCTGCAATCTCACAGCAGAAAACTAGTCACTGTCTTTGTGAAAGAGACCAATAGTGTTGTCTGGAATTAACTTCTAAGAGGTTAACTCTAAAAATATATTGAAATATCTCTCTTTACTCATGTCCCCTGTGTGGCACTCAAAAGAAGTTTGTACTAACAGACCATTAGTGCCAAGATATTGCAGAATCGTTTGAGGGTATTCTTGGTTATTTTCTCCTTGTAATGTTGTATTTCTGCATTCTGTAGTTTGGAGTTGTCTGCTTCTTAAAAGAGCTTACTCCAAGCTATATTGCTTCTGAAATGACAACCTGGACAAAGCCTGTCTAGGATAATGTGTTTCTATGGTCATGGAAAGCAGGAGAGGACAGGCTGGGACTTGCAGTGTGGAAGGAGTCTTCCCCAAGTGCAGAAAGGCTGTGAAGAGTGAGATTTCCTAAAAAGTGGCATGAGAGGAGGATCATGGCTGGTTGTAGATACCCAAGAACCAGGATGGGTGAAATGCCGACAGCTGTTGTCATTTCCCAAGGAAGCTTCTGAGCCCTCAAGGGAAGAAAAAACGACTCAAAAAGCCAAGCCCATAAGGTGCACCACAAGAAGATGTGCCCGAGGTGAGGGGAGGGAGCAGAACCTGGCAGTAGGGTGTTATTCAGCCGCTGTCCTCCTTCCTCCCATTCTTGCCCAACAAAACCAGTGTGTCCACAACTAGGCCTGCGTGAAGGCCAGCTCGTGTCTCCCTCGGCAGGGGAGTCCCACACTGTGGGCTGCTGCTATGGGTTATGTGTGCTTTGAGCAGACCTTCACCCTGTAACAAACCACATTCCCATCTGGATTAATCATACTCCACTGGCTGTTGTTTTTCTTCAAGTGCATTCATTTGCAAGCCATTAAACAAGAGACACAAAGCTGTCTGTAAAATTAGGTCACGTGTGTGTCCCTGTCAAACCATTGGGCTTGCCAAAACCAGGATTTTCCTGCCATCAAGATGGAGTTTTTAAAGTTCCATCCATGATGAAAAAAAAAGATAAAAGGGGGGAAAAAAAAAAAAACGGGGAAAAAAAAAGAAAAAAGATAAAACCATTAACTCATCCCCCCACCATTAAGACTGTGGTGCCAAGTAATAAGGATGAAGTTAGTATATACAAACGTATCCTGTGACATTTCTGTGAAATACTGAAGTACTGTCCTTCAATGTGACATTTCATTTCCACCACAAGCAGATGTTTCTTACCACGCTTAACTCCCTTCTCTTCCAGCCAAGCTGCATGTGGAAAGGAAACTCCGTTTTATACAGAATATTATTTTTGTCCAGCAGCGTCTCTCCCTTTCATTTTCTGGGCTGAATATGAACTGAACCCTGGGATCAGAGAGCAGGCAAACTCAAACCAGATGCCAAGCTGGCCAGCTGCTGACATTCGCCCAGGACGTCAGACTCAGGACATCCAGCACCTCTGCCTTCCCATGAACTCTGTGTCCCTCCTGAGCTCAGGACTCTGGGTGCCTTTTGGGAAAACCATTTCAGGTTCAGCCAGGGTGAGAAAGGGTGTGGGGTGAGGGATTCCCCGAGGCAGGCTAATCTTAAAGGGATGTGGTTGGAATATTTCTGTTAAAAAGTGAAAGTGTACACCATGACAGTCCCCTGAGAACAGGGCAAAGCCCAGCAATTTGGCTGTGACCACTGCTGGGGGAGTAGAGAAGTGCCTTGTAGTTCACAGAAGGGGAGAAGTGGGGCATGTCACAGGTTGTTCCTCAAAACCTGGAAGTTTTCACTCTGCAGGCGAGGAACAACCTCCAAGCAGGGGCAGCACCACCATCCCTATGTACGGATCTGGATTTCACAGAATTACAGAATCACAGAATGGTTTGGGTTGGAAGGGACCTTAAAGACCATCCAGTTCCAACCCCCCTGCCATGGGCAGGGACACCTTCCACTAGACCAGGTTGCTCAAAGCCTCATCCAGCCTGGCCTTGAACACTTCCAGGGATGGGGCATCCACAGCTTCTCTGGGCAACCTGTGCCAGTGCCTCACCACCCTCTCCATGAAGAATTTGTTCCTGATATTCAATCTAAATCTACCCACTTTTGACTTAAACATGCTCACTAGATTTTGCACAGAAATCATATGCTAACCAAATGAAAAAGCTGAAACAGTTTGAAAAGATTTTGCTTTCAACTTTGCTGTCATCCTGCACCAGGAGACTGTGAAACTGGGGGTGTGGTGGGAGCACGGGGTCTGGTCAGCAGGAGCGCACTGTTTTTCCCACCTCAGCTAGGGTGAGGGCAGGGCGTAAAACTCTCAGCCTGCTTTGCTCTGCACTGACACATACAGCCTCTGTGCTGGCTTTGAATAACATCACAAAATTACTTTTAAGAGCTGCCACTCAGAGCCTTTGTGAAGTCAGACGTCTGCCTGTCGTGTAGCACTGAAACCTCTTCCGTTTTCTGACTGGCTGACGTCCCTTCCACAGCACAACTGGAACAGGAGTCCCAGCTACAACCAGGCAAGGTTGTGAGTGATTAATTCTTTCATTTTGTGGCACTGCACTGTAGCTGCTGGGACCAGCGAGGGAGCAGGCTGTCAAGGTCTCCACTGTGAGCGTGTTCTGGAGAGCCAGACCAAGCTGTTACACACGAACCTGGGCCAGATCACAACAACAGGCAGAATTTCGTCTGCAATTAGAGAGGATGTTTGCATAGTTTCAATGAGACATTCAGCTGCAGGAAAACTGTCTAGCTTGTATCCAAATTGTGCATGTGAAAAACTTCATTGGCATTATCTGAGAACCAGACAAAGCAGCATCAGTTTAGTTGCAGTCTGGCTGGAGGAGCATGGGATGGTGCTCCCTACAGCAAGGTGGAAGTGCTGTTGAGCAGGCATTTCAGCCTGAGCAGTGGACTAATAGTCTGCTTTGATCGCCATTTTAATTAACATTAATGATTTTGGTCTTCACTCTATCTATCAGATTTATTTGTTGTTTTATAAGGTAAGGGCATTAGTTCTAACTTTAAGAACCATGAGTACCACACTTTGTATACTTTATTAGCTCTAGGTTTTGAACATAATAAGTTAGTTTCGGCTACTGAAGCTCTGTCTCCATTGGTTGTGGTGAAATTTCACTGGGAATGAACTCGAGTCAGCATTTTTAGTAATATCTCTAAGTATTATTTGGATAGCTGGGCAGGAGGGAGACATTTCATTTTCCCACTGATAATTATTTCATGGCTTTCCTTTGCTAGGCAGAAGTCTGGGGGGAAAAGTCTCCAGCAGGGCTGGCCTACCCCCCCTTCTATCCCTCCCTCAGACATTTTGGAGGGAGCAGCAGGCAGCTAGGTGGTGTCACCGCACGTCAGCAATATCCTTGTGATCACCCTGGTTCATCAGTCTGACTGCTCCTCTGGCTGTGCCACAGATGTGTGTGATCTTGGGGAAATCACAGCCCCCTTGCCATTGCTACTCAATTCCTGATTCACAAAACTGGGCTGTAGATAGCCTCAGTGTTCATTACTAAAAAGGTTTAAAGATCCCTCTTGTTGGACGGACTGTCCAACAGCAGCTACTTTTTCTCCCAAGAGAAGTTTTCCCTTATCTCCAGTATCTATGGTAGGGGTCATCTTCCCCTGCCACCAAATAATGACAACAATTACTTGTTTTCTAAGAATGGAGCAGCCTGGAGGAAGTGCTTGTGTATTTCTTAGAAATCTGATAACGGGATTAGCTTCTAAGCATGAAAATACATATGACCTTAAATGTCGTTGTGGAATATCTCATGGTTACTAAGTACAACTATTGACCCCAGTGTGTAAGTACTCAAAGGGTTACATATGGGGCATGACCTTCCTTGGGATCTGTTGTGCAAGTTACCTTGTGGTTCCTGTGTTGCTTATTGAAATCTGGATGTGTATGTAAAATATAGCAGCAGATTCTTGATGAAAAGACAGTATTACCTTTTATGACACTAGAACAGTCTCATGAACATAGCTAAAATACCTTGGCAATGCAGAAGACCT
The DNA here is from genome assembly GCF_000690775.1 of Eurypyga helias. Classification (NCBI taxonomy): domain Eukaryota; kingdom Metazoa; phylum Chordata; class Aves; order Eurypygiformes; family Eurypygidae; genus Eurypyga; species Eurypyga helias. The sequence continues at coordinate 11,403 of NW_010261779.1, forward strand.
GTGCCTGAACATCTTACCATCAGATACATGGGGTTTTTTTGTTCAGAGCACAAGTCTGACTGCATGCGTGCACACACGTATACACACAAAAATGTCTAATGCCATTTTGTCTTGAAATAATAGCAAACATGCTATTGGTGTTAATGGGAAGATGATCAAACCTGCTATTAAGAGGAGGAAAATGCAAAATCTACATGTTTGTTTCACTTTGCATTTTGGTTGCTTTTGAATGTGATGTCTAAATTAATGAGCTCTGTGCCACTGTCTATCACTTCAGTTTAGGGATAAATCCTGTATGTCCAGCAGTACCTGAAATATTCACATTTCCAGGCAGATTCTATTGCCACAGAGAACAGTAGTGTATCTTCTGTTGATAGCAAGAGGATCAGGATGAGGATCAGACAGATGTCCTAGTATTTTGCGATTTACAGTGTTCAGAGTCCGAAAGAAAATAACTCTTCATTACTACTATGAATCTGGACACCATTCAGGCAACAGAGGCTCAAGACTGCAGCCATCCTCTTGTGTTCAAACAATGGTCATGGACAGCCACCCCAGACAAAATGCAGCCTTTTTAGGAGAAGACTGGAGAAAAATGGTTTTGTCTGAAGTTTGTCCTTTGGTCCCAGAGGACGATTCTGAGAATGGTTATGTGAGCTTTAGGGTCTTCTTCCAAAACTGGTCCGGAAAAAGGTTGATCATCAGTTGTTTGGATCTGATAGCATTTGTCTGACATTGCATAAATTCTTGGGCAGCTGACAAAATGCCATGGCTCAAAATAGAAATCAAATGGTTCAACAAGATGGTGTCTTACCCATAACTTCTTTCACAGGCCAGTCAGTGGTAACCCCTGAGAAACCCACTTGAAACCAACTTGTCAAACCGCGTTCCTCTCCTAAAGCCAGTTTATATTAAGGGTTCTGGACCATGGCTAAATTATACTTCTCTTAGGAGGACAGTTTACTTACAAAAGTGGAAAAACTGTCTTTGGGGACTGTCTTCAGCGTGACTTTCCAAACCAGGTTTTCTGAAGCTGCAGAATAATGATGATGCATAAAATATGCTGGTCCATTATTAGGCTCATATGTGATCTCTGATCTCCCGCCCAAGTCTCTTACAAGGAAGAGCTGGTTGTGGGTGTGTTTGCAGAGCTCAGACACTTGAGCCTGACTGACCCATGCCCTGGGGAGGCTGTCGGGAGCCTCCCAAGGCATCTGGAGCTTCCAGGGGGAACAATATCAAAGTTTTGTAAAAACAAAAGAGAGGATTGTTATTTCTCAGCTGTTCCTTAGCTTATTTACCAATTGCAAGGGCAGAAAACTTCCTTTTTTCTTGTTTTTCTTATCTGTTCTCCTGTGTTACTTTTTCACTGGTAGACTTGGCAGTTATTATGCCTGTGGACAATTAAAACTGGTATGTATACTTCTGTTCCGAAAACTGTCTATTGCAAACACAAAGAATAGTACATGAAAAATGAACATGTGGACATAAAATAACCATTACCTTTTCCCATTTTTAAAAGAATGTTTACAGGAATTTTTTAACTCATTTGGTTTTGAAAAATAATCCTCCCATCCTCTACTGACTCTCCAACACCAAATTCAAGTGAACCATCCTTGGTGTCTATATCTTATGTCTGAAAGATCTTCATTTCCATATGTGAGACAAAAGAAACATTCTTCCTTTTAGCTGTTCGGTACGTTCCCATATATATTAAACATATGTGTGGCATGTCCCACTGGCCATCTCTCTTTCACAAAATCATATGTGTTTGGATTCACTGCTGTTTAAGTATGAGTTACCTCAGCGTGACTTTGCTGATGGCTAACAGTGCAAGGTGGTTTACTGTGATGGATGGTACCTTTTATTAGACAAACTGATCCAGTACTGATGAAAAACCAGATCAGGTGACAGGCACACAAGCTTTTCTATATGTCTGAAAGAGGAAAAACAGACTGGGAGCTAAATGCATGTGGAAATTAATTTTATCACCCATTTCCATAAATAAAGACATTTTGTGTCTGTGGCACACAACAATGTCAACAAGGTTATAAAATTCTTAATACCTGGGAGGGGACACCGAAAGAGTTAGATTTTGCCTCTGTCATTTCTGAAGTGGTGAGGATGTATTCTGTTGATAATTTTAATAACAGCTTTAAGAAGAAAAATAGTGTGATGCACACTCCTCCAGGTCGGCCCAGTGGCTTCTGTGCTCTAAACCACATTTGTTTTAAAAAGGAAACTGAAAAAACACAAGTCAATCAGATAATGCCTCTGGATAGATAGAGTAGGTAGGAAATACATCATTAGTCATTATTTTCCATGATCTTTGCAGGATACTCCTTTCCCTTCTTCATGCAGGCTGCAGGTTTCAATGGCACACTCACTTCTGCACCAGCCCAGGGAAAGCATTCCCACAGGCTAATCGGAACCAGCTGCTTGTTGACAAAAAAGGACTTAAGGAAGAGGTCATGAAAGTTAGATTTTTGCAGACCAAGAAGACATCCCTTTAGAGATAGGGATGTCTTTGCCAGCAATGTTTACCTCCCATCTGTCATTAGAACTACTGCTTTGGTGGTTTTTTTCCTGGGCAGCTACATGGTCTAGTGGCCCCATTTCTGTGAAGAGTGAGTGTATTTCAGCCTTTTTTAGCAAACAAACAGAAATGTCTTCTACAGAAAACTAGTTAAACTGCACTGTCAGAGGCCTGATTTTATGCCAGCATTTTTAGGAGGGCTTGACAGAGGGGTTAATAGTGAGAAAAGACACTTCAAACAAAACAGAATCATTTGGGGGCCAAATACCTCAAATTTCCTACTGGCAGCTGAGGCGGCCTTGGCAGGAATACGCAATGGTTTCTTCACTTTGTGAAAGAAGGAGCAGAACAAGATAATTAGAAAATATTACCTGTGTTCTCCTGCAGACAACTAGAAGCAACAGGCAGTTTAGAGAAGAGAAGGTGCAATGGCACATAAACCTCTAAACAGGTTATAAACAGTACAACAGTTGTTTCATTCATGTGGTAAGGAGTGAGATGGGAGGAAATTATTTTCATTTTAATCTAAAAACCTGAGACATGAAGTCCACCCTGGGGAATGGAACAGGGGAATTGGCAAAGCTATGGGGGACTCTCAGAGGCAGTGGGAAGGAAACAGAGGAGAGCACAGTAAGCCCCAAAAAACTCTTGAACACCAGGGTGGGTCCCTGTCAGTCAAGAAGGGACTGGGAAGCTATAGACTGCCCTAGAGCTGGAGAGTGGGTGATTGCCTGCCTCTGAGGCCAGAAAGTTGTGGTTAACATCATGAAACGCTTGCAGCTGCTCAGTGTAAACCGTGAAGATTTCCAGTGTTGAGCTGTTGCTGGGTCTCATCCTGCCAGGAACTCTGTGAAGATGTTTGGTGGCTCGGATCAGTAGCTCACTATGGTGGCATCCTTATTTTTAGCTGTTTACCTTGTGTCCTCACAAGAAATGCCAGGTTTTTTACAAAGGCAGCATCACTATTGTGCAGATTTCTTTAAAACTATATTGTCAGAGTCCTTAACGTTACGACACCTGTTTAAAAATCTCAGAAAAGTCCCGAACGAATCATTCGGTGACATGGAATTATAACTGCATTGAACATTGCTAGTAGCTTCCAAACCCTCTGTCCTTGGCATTTTCAGCAAGTTGCAATCAGCAATTACCTCAGACTTATGACTCCTACCTGGCCAGGGTTCCTATGAGTTTCACATCCAATTCAGCTATGGACAAGCACAAAATCCCATGGGAAAGCTTTGTAAACAGCAAGCCACACCTAATTTTTTAAAATATTTTTTAATCTCAGCAATGCAAGCAGGATCTTACGTTTTGAGAAAAGCATGACCTAAGTCTCCAACAACAGGCCCATGTTTGACCTGAGTCAGACACTGCTTCTGAAGTTCAGCAAAACCATTCATCAGTTTTAGATTCTGTGGCAGCCCAAAGTCAGGATATTTTCGTCTAATCTCTATTTTTCCCTAAAACATTTCTTACTTACCCAAATCACACAGTTTTATATTGCACTATAAATGAACTATGTAGTGTTTTACAACTTTTCTCTTGCCTTTGTGTGTTTCACATGTAGGGTGGGGGTTGGTTAGCAGAGATGAAAACCTTGCCTGTCTTTGATAAAATAAATTAATATGTATTAAATAGGCAAAAGATGACCTAGTTACCGAAAGGTAGAGGCCTGCAACAATTATCGGCCATCTAAGCAAAGATTGCTAGATGGCCCAAGTATCTTTTTAATATAAATGGGATCTGACCATGGTTTCCCTGCAACACACCATAACACCATAAAAAATGATGTAAAACTGGAGTAAAAGGGTTTGCAAAGTTCTGTCAGACAAAAGTGGGTTATTGGAAACACTGGTCAGAGCCAGGAGATGCTGACATGGGACTTACGTGCTACTACTGAATTAATGATATTTTCAAGAAATGGGAGTCTGGATATGAGTAATGCCTAATGAAGTCATTGAAAGCATCTGCCAGTCTCACTGACGTTGGTTATATGAGTATATTGTCCGTGGCGCCTTGCAGCACATCTCTTCCTTTGAAGAAAATACAGAGACTATCTTTGCTGACCTAAAATATCTATGCCAGCAACATTTTGATGCTGAATTTGTATGTTAATGAAAGGAAATGTCTTAAGTCTGGTGTCAACTCTATGGCACGTCCCACAATACATCCCTTGGGTACTTGTTGATGTTACAGTGGTGGTGATGTGCAGTCCTCCCCTGAGAGAGACTAAGACGTTGTCTGCGCTAACCTCAGAATTGAAAAGTCTGTCAGGTAGCTCTTGAGGTAGGAAACAATGAAGGAAATAGAGCAAAATATTCAAGAGGGGGAAGCACTAGACAGGAATTTCAGAAGTGGCTCAAAGCATGCTCCAGCTACAATGGAAGTTTTAGAAGGAAGTGAATTAAAATAACTGTTCTAGCATTCTTTAGATAGTCTGCATTATTTGAGAAAGATACATTGAAACTATTTATTTTCATTAAAAATAATAAGATTCCAGGCAAAAAAACCCAAAACTTATGAAATCAGCAAAAAATGGAAAAAATATAGGGAGGAGGGAGTAAACCATGCTGAAGTTTAATATACAGCATAGCCTAGGGCTTGATTGCATTCATGGAAGACTGAACATAATAACTGTTTAAGGTTTTCATAAAGTAGTGGGTTTGGAATAAAAAAATAATGTAAGTGCAGAAGTGCGATAAAACCTTGGCGATCACTTATCTATGCACTTGAACTGCTGAATGCAATGAATTCTTTTTCAAATTTGGGCCCCACTCTACTCTAAGCGCCCAGAAATATTTGTTATGTTTCCTCATTATTATCAGTTTAATCCCTGCTTGTGCCTTGTGTTTTTGTGTCCCTCAGATGTTTAGGCTATTGCTGCTGATTTCCTTGTGACTGGCATGGAGGTCATACTTACAGATCCACAAATGACAGCTCCCACTTGTCCTGATCATCACCCTTTTGGATGCATCATTTCATAAATGGGTAATGGGGTGGTGGTCCTCCTCAGGGCGGGCTCATGACCTTTCTGAAGCCAGCAGGTGTTATATCCTAGAGATGCTGTGGATGCCCCATCCCTGGAAGTGTTCAAGGCCAGGCTGGATGAGGCTTTGAGCAACCTGGTCTAGTGGAAGGTGTCCCTGCCCATGGCAGGGGGGTTGGAACTAGATGGTCTTTAAGGTTCCTTCCAACCCAAACCGTTCTATGATTCTTTACTACCTACCTGGGTATGAGGGATGTGATTTTGCGCTGTGTCCATGTAGTTAAAACATCTGCCAGTGATTTTTCCAAGGTTATTGGAATATCCAGTGGAATTGATACAGACTTTCTTCTCCACCTCGCGCAGAAGCCTTTGGGTGTCTGGTGTTACTGTTATCTTCATCGTAAGGAACAGCCCCAGTCAGGGGATCAGACTTCCCTGTGCTTGATGGTAATTTCCCACTCAGGCAAAGGCATTTTTTGGCACCGTTACTAAAGGAAAATCCCACCCCAGAAGTACCCACAACCTGAGGTGGACACAGAACAAGTGCTTGGGAAATTATGTTGCTCATCATGACGCAAAACGCTGGGAACCGGCTTTAGAAAACATTTCAATTAAGAGTTGCAACAGCTTCCTAGAAGCTGGTGCCTCATGACTGAAGTGCCAGATGATGGGGTTGTCAGTCCCATACCTTCTCCCCCAGAAGTCACTAGCTGCCCACGAGGCATGCGACATTGCCTGATGGCAGCGTAGCCTTGGTCTTACACACTACAATTCCCCCCCTCCAGCCCCCCACCCCCCCATTAACTTTTCTGTTATTACTGCTCAAGTGGCATGGGGCAAATTGTGCAACAAACTGCTCCCTTGGGCAGGAGCCCACATCTCACGTCACTTAACCGAGGCTCGTGTGGGCGGGTGCCTCTCCAGCCATTTCTGCGCTGAAACAGAGAGAAGCCAACTCTTACCTCACTCCAGGAGTCTGGAAAACATCTCTTCCCTCCTACCCATTAATTACTTGGAAGGAGATGTGCTGTAGCTAATCGCTTGAGGTAATTCACCTAATTCATGGCTGGCCTGGAAGTGTGATTGTAGGGCCTGAAAACCCATTTTTGAACCCAAAAACTGTAAAGGAATCTTTAATGGTATAGAATCTATAGAAGGCTGCATCGATACTTTACGGTCAGAGTGACCCCAGATCATGACATCAGGAATACCTCAAAACTGCAGGAAAAAATCCAGGCTTCAGGCTGGGTGACTTAAATTAAAACATCTTTGGAGACTGAGCCCACAAAACGCATACTGTGCAGTGAGCTGTACAGGAATGTGCTGTAGCCTCATGGAAACGACCCTCTTAACTCTGAGTGACTATAGGCAAGGGCACTAGAAGGCAGGTAAAACAAAGTACAGTGTAATAGTGTCCAACATGTATCAGCTGATGTGTTCCTTTGGTCTCCTCAGGTTTTTCAAGTGTCGGAGTCATCCCATTCTATGTGCAGCAGTAGTCATCGTTCCAAAACACCCCAAAATGCTAAGTGAGAGCTTCAGAATGTCTGGATTCAGCTTAGGCTAAAATGGTCTGAACAACTTTTGGTACTATGTAGTGGCTTCTATTCTCTTTATTTTACAGTTGCTAACCTTGTAGCAATCATTTTACTCACATTTCAAAGCTTTTTTTTGCACTGGGAACAGTAGTAGATCTGGAAAAAATGCGTTTCCTGGAGCTTCATTCAAGTACATTGATTCAGTGTAGCCTCAAGAAAAAGCTGAATGAGACACAGGATGCAAAAGAGAAATTTGATGGATAAAATGGAGCAAAAACTCCAGCATTAATGTAAAATTGATACTTCTCTTTCCATTTTTAGTCTGAATCCCATTTCCCTGCCACGGCATGTCATTATGAAGGCTACATGTGTTGCAGCAGCAATACACAGTCTTGTGATGTACTTGTCTGTAGAGTTCAAGAAACAACTTCATGGGCAGAGAGGGGCTCGCAGCTGAATGTTGTGCTCCAGAAAACACATGAAATTCACATTTTATGATGATGGGCAATCAACTCAGGGTCATAATACCACAGTGTGCTTCTGGGGAAATTGCACCAGTTTAACCAAATCCATTTCTTATCGTGTTAAAACAGCTACAATGCCTTTGTGAGACATTTAACTTTTCTTAAGAGTGTTTCAAATTGATTTAGATGTAAAATAGGCAACAGAAAAGGATGTAGTCTCAGTTGGGATTATTTTTTTAGAATGTGATCCATGAACTGCTGAATTTTCTGAAAGTCTTCTCACTGACTCTGTTGAGTTTTGATCATAGAGTAGCAGGACTGGCATGAGATTGATGTTCTCTGACTTTTGGTGCCCTCATTAGTTTATGCAGCATGACATAGTCAGCTGTGAAGTTGATGAAGGGTTTTAGTTACACGTGCAAAATTAAAGGACACTTTCTGGAATGTAGAATTTGGTGGTAAATTCCTCTGAAAGCTTTGGCTTACACAAGGACTATCATGATTATTTTATTACTCAATGCCAGGTTTGCTAGTCCCTTAGACCATTTGATCTTAATGAGATCCACATTGCAAAAACCCCATGCAGTCTGTAGGGAATATATACAACCTTGCATGTTTATTTAATGTTGCTTACTTCAAGACCACGTAGGATGAGGAGAAAGAAGAAGGCTTGGTTCCTGCATGTGCAAAAGTAAAGGCAGATACAAGCTGTGTCAGGAAATTAGGGCCACACTTGGAATTAATTAGTTTCTGTATTGCTTTGAGAATATTATATGCTGGGCTCGAGAAGTGCTGCTGATGTCATCTGCCATGAAAGCACAGCTGGAGCGCAGCGTGAAGGCAGCAAATCCCTGAGACAGAATCACACTCTTGGTATTTCAGCCACAGCCACGTGCAGTTTTCTGGGAACTGATGCTGTCTTACAGACAAGGAAGTCAGTCTGGAAGCAGATACTGTAGATCTGTCCCCATAGGCAGGAGGGATTCCTGCATGAAGGCAGGATGACCTTCAGAGCTGGTGTGGCATCGACTGGCTCCCATGCGCTCAGCCAAACCACCATCATTTGGGTCTGCCTGCACTTGCACAGACCTCTGCAAAAAAAATTATGAATACTTCTTGCATCGGGGTTACGGAGACTAGGTCTGTCCCTGCAAAGCACCTGGAGAAATAGGATGAGACTGGAAAAAGGCAAGACTCTGAGGAATGACAGGCAGAGTTTAGGGAAGGCTTTGACTGAAATAATGTCACCCCAAGTCCTGCAGATTGCCTAGAACTGCAGACTAGGAACTAAGCTCCAGTTGGTGGTCATATCCTCTCTCAGCACGCAAATACTGAGCCAAGCACCCTCTCTGTTAGGGTAGATCCTAACCAAGGAGTTGAGAGAAAGACCTGGTTGGAGTAAAGGCTGGCTGCACTCTGATTTTCCTGATGCTTTCAGAGTTTAAAACTTAGAAAAAGAGGACAATGGACCATGTTTTGGTCCCTTTGGCAGAACTCAGTATAAATCAGAATTAAATAGTCTCTGCATTTGTTTAGGGCAAAATTACAACTGTAAGGGCAGATCAGTTTTCCCCAGTGTTGCCTCACATCTTGTTGCTGAACAGCATACAGCTTTCCACTAACTCTTTCTGCTCTGACACTGCTGTTTCCCGGTTGGTTATCAAGTGAATCCCATCTGTGTAAGACTGGATTTCTTCTAACCCCAGTGCAAACAAGAAGCTCTTGCCCAGAATTGAGGGTAATTTCCTCCTGCTTCTGCCCTTTTGGTTTCTGGATCCTAGGGTAAGCATTCTTCATACTATAATGCAAAATGCTGGTAAATTAATGATATTGCAGCTGTCTTTACTTGTATTGATCAAGTTAAGCTTTCCCTTTCCCCATTCCCTAGATGAAGAACAGCATTTCATCTGCATTTACAGCTCAGTAAATACAATGTCATCTTTCAGTTGAAATTTGGCTGCACTGTGAATTGTTTTGCTCTCTTTCTTCTCCTACACAGCTGGAAATGAATCCCTCTCCAGTCCTTTCTGGGATGGGGTGAAGAGTGGAAAGAGACAAAAAAAAATCTGTCAAGGAAAATTCTTGTCCTAGATAAAGTGAAATAAGTTGAAGTTAAACAAGGCAGTGTCACCTCTTCAGGGATAAGCCGCCACTTGTGTCGACACCGGCCTGGTGGAGCAGAAGCTAAATTGAGGGGAACATAAGCTAGAAATGCTCAGCGGCTCAGGGAGAAAGGGAGTGACTGCTGACCAATAATTTCGACACAGGTCTGTGAAACACGCATGTGCTCTCAGTGACCTAAAGTGGGGGGACAAAGTGCCCTGGTGTTTCACACAAACCATGGCTGACCCCCTGTTTGCATTCATTAATGGTGGTGAAGCTGTGTCTGGGTGTAGTAGTGCCGTCACTTTCCTCCACCCCTGGGAACAGGGGAAGAATTACAGCCCTTACAAGGCATCTGACACAACTGCAGATGATGTGAGCATGCCACTTGACATGAAGCTGTGATGCACAAGGCTCCCCCCAAACCACAGCCTGACGCTGCAAACAACCTGGAGCCTGTCTCCTCCCCGTCGTCAGCATCAGGGCTGCCGGGCAGCTCTGCAGGCAGCGGTACACAGTCACCTTCTCCCCTGCACATTTCGTGATGCTGGCAGAGGAAGAAAGGACAGACCATGAAACCAGCGAGGTCTTGGGGTTTTGTTTTTGGAAAGTATGCTGTGGGTTTCTGCTGGGCTTGAAGTTTTCCCACAAGTCATCTCAACGGCCTGCCTGCTGCGTACTTCCACGAGGCTGCTCACTGCAGACATCAGCTTGAACATGTATTCTGCTGCCGACCTAGGAAACCTGACATTTCCTACGAAGACCTTAAACCTACAAGCAGCAGAAGCCAAACCAGAAAACCAGAAGCTCTGTCCTAATTATACTGAGGCTGTGTAGAGTAATTCTAAGTGATACCAGTTGTGAAGCTTCATGAAGATTAACCACCCACCTCCTAATTGCTTTGAAATTCTTCATTCTCCCTGCAAGAAAATTCACCTCTGCATGTATAGCTGGTAGAAAGAAGTGTGAGAAGCCACAGAGAAGGAAAGGCAGGCTGAGTGGAGTATCTTTTTAAACAACAAAATGGGGAAAACCTGTAGTTTGTGCAAGACAGGATATAGTAATTAACAGGAAGTCCCTAAGTCTTTAGAGAGACAAAAGAATACCGACTTTTAGATCTTTTAGTGGCAGCACACCACTTTTTTATCAGGGCATGCAGTATCATATATGTAAATAGCCATTTGAATTTGATTTGAAGTTAAATAGGAAGGTGTATTACAGCTGTTTGCTCATACAGTGGCTCTTTAGATTGGGACAGTTTTCCTTGCAATGAATACTTGCTCTTGGATCAAACATTCTTGCTCTGAGAGTATGGTGTTTTCTAAGCCCGTTGGTGGGGGATGGCAAAACAAGAAAAGCAAAATAACAGAGCATGACCAAGAACGAAACACAAAAGCTCAGTCTGCAAGTGCTGGGTTTTGCCCTGTCTCTCCTGTTAGGACCATTCCAAGAGGTGAAGGGAGAATTAGAAATTTTAGAACTCACAGGCTCCATCCTTCTTATTTAGATATTCACAAAGAATCTAAATAGCTTCAACATTGTTTATTTAAAAAACAACAAGCGATACCGGCATGACTCTCCATGTGGACAAAACCTGCAAAAAGGAGGGAAGAAGAACATGGGTTATCAATATTAGTCTTTAATTGGATTGCCCCCAGTACAAAATCCTTTCAAGGTCAAAGAGAAGGGGGAATCAGGGAGATCTTGAAAGGGACTAAGATTCTGCCTTCAGCTGGCTAGGTTACCAGTATGTATTGCACCATGCAATGCTTTCTCGTCCTTCATTAGAGAATATGCCTCACTCCACCCCACTGTTCTCTTGAATACTCCCAAATGAGCCATCTACTACTGTCATAGCATTTTAGTAGCTTGCCTCACTTGCTTCAGTACTGCTGTGCCCAATTCTCCTGTGCACCTCGGTATGAGTGGCAGTGGGAAAGCCCTCACAAACAGACAAGGCAAGGGAGAGAGTTGCAGACAGCTGCCAGCACCCACAGCTTTGCATCTATAGATGATGTCTTCACCGTGGGGTAGTTATGCCACTGAAGGATTTTGCTAGAGGTTTCTTCTCTTTGTAAAGCCCCACTCACTCATGTTGTCTGACTTTATAGCATCATTCTTAATTTCATCTACATTCTCACGGTTATTTTTTCCTGAATAGATTTACTTCCTTTTTTCCCAGAACTCTCAAACAAACCACTGTCTCCCATTCGCAAGCAGACTGACATGGCCACAAACCAGTAGAGTCATATAATGATAATCATAACTGAGAAGAAATCTGGCAACCTCTGGCTAGCCTGTGATAGCTGTCTCCTGAATGTCACCCCGTTAGGAAAGGATAGGTACTTCCTTCAGTGATACATGTGATCTTCTGGGCCTAAATAAATCCACCTCTTATTTAGGGCCAGAATAAACACCTGAAGATATTTACACTGTACCACAGAATGTAAAAATGGCACCATGTGAAAGGGCGTTTTTTATTCTTTCCCCATGGTCTTAAAATCCTCACTGTATTTGCAAGAGTGTTCAGACGTAAGATTTCACAGACTATTCCAGTTCCTGTATTGTCACACAACATAGTGGTTTTGCAGCTGAAACTGTTCGGCAGCCACAAAAGCAGAAATTAGGTGCCATCACCCATGTGTGTGTGTGTGCAAGGACATATTTCTCTGGTAGCAACTGCCATTCCAGTTTGCTGTGGCGGTATGAGGGCCACCAAGTTCGTTTCCAGTGGAGGCCATAAATCAATGTGGTGCTCACCAAGAACAAACCTGATGTACTTGGGATTTGCCAGAGCTGCTCAACAGAATCATAGAATCATAGAATCATAGAATGGTTTGGGTTGGAAGGGACCTTTAAAGATCATCTAGTTCCAACCCCCCTGCCATGGGCAGGGACACCTTGCACTAGACCAGGTTACTCAAAGCCACATCCAGCCTGGCCTTGAAGACATCCAGGGATGGGGCATCCACAACATCTCTGGGCAACATGTTCCAGTGCCTCACCACCCTCTCCGGGAAGAACTTCTTCCTGATATCTAATCTAGACCTCCCTGATTTCAATTTATACCCATTACCCCTTGTCCTATCACTACAGGCTCTTGTAAAAAGTCCTCTCCCTCTACCCTTGTAGGCCCCCCAACAGAGTTGGACCCCAACCAAGATTTTGCATCCAAAGGAGATTTCAGAGAGTTCAGTGCATGCAGCTAAATTCAGGGTTCACTGCAGTAGCAATGCTGTAATAGAAAATTCCACATCCAAACACCAGCAGCCTTTGGGGATACTGGGGTCTCAGTTTGAACTTGACTCCTGTCATTCTAGCCTCTTTCAGCTGTACAGTTTCTTGTTTCCAGAGAGGTGAAAAGCCATTCTTTTTTGAAGCACAATTATTATGCTTAAAATACTTTTAATTTCTTAGACTTAATGCTGTTATATATGGTCTGAGTAGCATACTGTTCAACGCCACCCTTGAGGGCTATGGTACTGGTAGCATCTAGATCACGACAAGACTCAGGAAATGAAGAATTATATTTTGTCAAATAGTGTCTGTGCAAAGCAGGTGATACTGGGCCACAAACATTTTTAATGTAATCACCTCCCAGAAAGTGAAGTTATAATACACATGTGAGAGACTCTATTTTGGGAATGGTCTCTCTTTTTCCTCTCCTTTCCCCATGCAATCTTTTTCCCATTATCTTTGCCACCATCTCCTGCCTACTGGTGCTGACCCTGTCAACCTTGCATCAGAAGCATAAGAAAGCCCCACAGAAGATGCTTTTTCTACTTTGCAGGACTAGCTGATGGCCTCACAGAGGCCCAAGATCCTCGTAAGGTAGATATTCTCTCACCCTGTTCCCTGAAGAACATTTCTGATATAATCTGGTTGAAAAATATACATAAATGGAACATGTAACTTGTAAGTATTCTCTCAAGAAGCATGATTCTATAAGTAATTTGTATTCTAAAATTTTATAATGATTTTCTAAAAGTTCAGCTGTTGTTCTTAATAATGTGCATAACCTAGAGTCCCTGTGGCCCCTGGTTCTACATTCCCCATGACCTCAGCCTTATAGGCTTCCTTTCACAAGAGCATTCACTTTTTTAGGCTTGGCAAAATATGGAATGAAAGACTAACCATGACATTTACTTTACAAATTTAATTTGGTGAAAGTCTCGACTTCATCCAAATGGATGGTAATGGTAATGGTGGCTAATGAGAAAATCATTAGCTGAATACTTTTAGCAGCTGAGGCAAGAAAATGCCTTTAGCCAGGAAGAACAAAGGCCCTAAAATGTAGCTTAGTGTCTAAAAAAATAAAGGAAAGGATTCTGTTCCAGAATCTACACTGTACTACTTAGGGAAAATAAGGAGGAAGCATCATACCCTTCAATAAAAATTATTTCTTTATATTTACAATAGCTTTTTGTTACTTGCACACACAGAGCTACTCATTGAGTATCAATAACAGCCACTACCCTCATGTATAAAGAGGGGAATCATGGTTCAACACGACACCTTGGAAGGAAGATAGGGACAGAAGTTGCCCATCAGTTGCTCTTCTACAGCCAAAAGCTTATTCCTGACAAGCTTGATTGGCAGTGGCGTGCAGGCTGAGGACTGCCTCTTCTGGAACATTTTGCAGAGCTGTGGGCCTAGGGACTGCTGCCTTTTGGAAAGGTCCGTGCACAGAGGGGCAGGCACTGCGCCCTCACACCGCACACCCTCCATCCTTACCCACAGCTCTCAGCGACTGCAGCCTCCAGTTGCACCAGGAAACATGCTTCCCCTCGCCCCAGGTCAAGCAATCAGAGGTGAGAGGGGAAGAACACATCACCCACATGGAGTAACATTTTTTATTTTACTGGTCTGCAGGGTTTGAGAGCAAGGGTTCAAGGCCACAGCTGCATGCCTGCCTGTCCTGAGAGGAGGGACTCAGAACTGACACTGATAGAGGAACCGATAACTAATGTGACCCCAAGCCCTTGAGGGCTCACATGCACAAAGCTGCCTTGTGTGGTGTGAAGTCTGATGCTGCAGCTTAGCTCTGTGTGTGGGAAGTCCACAGTGGTCTTGCAATAACCACACGCAATTGCTTGGTCATACCTCATTTTGCAAATGAAAGACGTTTTTGTACTCTAGTAAGCAAATGAGATGGCAGGTGATTTACCAGATAATGCTAGCACATTTGGAAACTCAAAATAGCCTATAGAGTCTGAAAAAAAATGTATAAAATTCATGGGGCGTGGCTACAGGGGACAGTTGTATGGTATTATGTATCTGTATTTACTGGACTCAAAGTCTTCCTTCCTCTTCTGGTGACTGTTAATACATTAGGCTATATGTGCCTACTATCTTGTGCGTAATAACTTCCCTGGCTCACACTATGTGCCAAACTGCTCTGTCCAAAACACCCTTGAATTCTGCCTGATCCCCTTGCCTCTCTGTCTCTGCTGATGTATTTCACCCTCTGGACTTCATCCATCACCTGGGCAGTACACACCCGAGTAGGAGTCCACCAGAGTTGGCAATGATGCCCTTAGGCTGCCTACCTGGCTCTAGGAGTCTGCCAGCACAGGGTATTTATAGGAGAGCAGCCCATGGTTCCAGGGTTGAGGGAGCAAGAGGGAGCACCCACTTCCATTGTGACAACTCACCCTAAAGACAATTAGTACTGCAGTAATGACAATTGTAAGGGTGAGCTCCTTACAGTGCTGGAGTGATCTTTAGTAGGGACAGGCTTGATGACAGCAACCTCAAGATGACTGAAATGCCACAGTGATCCTCTAATAGG
>NW_010261779.1:26837-41129 GCF_000690775.1 Eurypyga helias
TCGTTTACTGAACTGGAAAGACATATGATTTTAATTTTGGCTCGCTCTCCACCATTTCAGAGAGATATTTATAAGAGTATAAACTGACAGAACAGCTCTGCAGAACAACAGCTCATTGAAGTACCCCACAGCATAAAAAACCTCTAAATGCCAGAATATAGGAATTACCAAGTAACACCTGATGGAACAGAAAAAAATAACCACAGCATGTTTTTTTGCTTAGCATATGTGCTTTTGTGCATTTTTTCCTGGCTTTGTAAGCGAATTTGTGCCTCTTCATCAAAGAGTGGAAGTTAACTGCTGGACTAGGCATCTACAAGTCTTTATTTAAAAAAAAAACAAACAAACAAACAAAAAAAAACCCAACACATAAGCTGCTTTTCATCTGATAATTTTGGTGGAATTTATAATAGATATGTAATCTATCTATCTATCTATCTATCTATTTATTATGTCTCTTTTTCTTTACTGTTTTAACAGGTGTCCTCGTAAGGTTGCCTTGGGATTTGAGCAGCATTCGTTAAACTGACAGAAACAGATGAAATTCAGGGGGCCAAAGAAATTATAGAGTTTGCTGAGGAAGTTGTTCATACTATTGCAAACCTGAAGGATTCTGAGTACAGTAATGACAAGAAGAGAAATAAAAAAGTATATTAGTAAAATCAGGAGGAAGGTCCCTGTTGGGAACTAATTAATTAGGCTTATTGCATTAGCAGAAGAACTATGGTGATGTGTCAGGAGGCACAAAGAAACCCTCAGGGACAGTTTGGCATTGGAATAGCTCTTGGTGTCCAGAGCAGCAAGGATACCAAATGCTTTGTGAGTTAGTCCTGTTACCCAAGGAAAGAGCCTGAGCCCCACCAGACATTTTTCAGATTTTTTTTTTTTTTTAAACTGGCTATGTTTTGTCTATGTAGCCAAAACCTACAAAACCAACAAAGATTGTTTTTGAATAACATGTTGAAAGCACCGGTCAGGTCCCTCACTTTAGGGGTTTCCACCCTTTCACTTGTGGCCGTTGCATCTGAATGAGTAAATATGGTATGGCTTGCTTGTTAGGGGCTAAACTCTTGTTTTCTAAATAAATTCTTAATGCCCCAAACCTGACACTGGAGGAACCCAGAGCTTCAGGGAGAAGAGGAGACTCAGTCTGAAAGCCTACAGTGAAGTCTGATGATTTTGGACTTTGCCTCTGGCTGCTGTCTTGTTTGGAAAGACATTCAATTGTCTTTAAGCATTTTATTGAGAAGCATATCTTGAAACCGTGACGGGATAAAAATAACATAGCAAGAGGAAACTTAGTTCATGCATCTTTTCAGTAGCCCATTGTTTCGTAAAAAAAAAGAAAGCAAACAGGGTTAAGGGTTTTTTATTGGTCTTGAATTGCAAAGAGCTCCTCTTCTATACCCAAATCCAGCCTTGCAGTACACAGTTCTTTCTTATCTCATGCACGTACCTGGAAACAAGAGGAGGAGAAGTATGTATCAACACTTCAACACTTTTTCAGCGCAGTAGCACCCCATCCCATTCCAGGCTTGGCTGCTGCAGCAAAACATGACCTGATGCATGCTCAGTTGCTGTAAGCTGCTGCAGTGTTCCTGAGTCTCCATACAGTACCTAGAGAAGTTGACACGTGGATTGTACATGGACAAGGCACTCACTTATTCCATGGACTCTTCAGGCAGGGCTTTTAGCCCTCAGTATTCCTTCCTGTGCGAGAGGGGCAGTGGTGCTGCTCTGGTGCATGAGGGGTTGTGAGATGAGTGACATTACCGATATAAAAGCACTCAGCCCATGGGGTGAGAGGGGTCACAGCACTTCAGACAGGTCAACTGAGCTGAAAATCTTAAGGGAAATCTTGTCTCATAGACACTGAAAGGGATAAATACTTCAACATCTGTAATTTACTTAGATATGGGCAGTACCTAAAGCCATATCCTTACCTAAAAAGCAGGGGACAAAGCAATAAAATACTCTTTGATGTGTGACATCACTTCTTAGCTCAGAGTTGTAACTCCACAGGAGGGTCACTGTGTGAGCATTGGTTATGCTTTTGCTTTGTTTGAATGCGGAGGTTTTAGATGTCCTGCCTTGTGCGCAGAGGGACACACGCATTCAGGAATACACTCATGTTCCTAAGAACGCTGTGACTTGTCCAGAAGAGCTGGGTTGTCCCAGTCCACTCCCATTCAGCAGACAGCATGTAGGTAGAGCAGCAATGCTAGGGGATTTGCTTCCTGGCAGTACTGAGTTACTTTCACTTCACATTTGGGCAAATTTACTTTCCCAAAGTGCTACTGGAAAAGTCAACAGAGGTGTCAGGTGTTGTGTTAGCTTATGCTCTTTCAAAGCATTATTTGGCGTGACACAGCACTGGGCAGATAGTTGCCTCCCTGAGCCCAGTAGTATTGAATGTCAAACAGGAAAAGATAACTGAGGTTCACTGCATACAATTTTCTGTTTGCCATATGGGTAAAGCTTCAGCCAAGATAGTGCTCTGTCTCAGCGGTTAGATTGCTGTGTTAACTGAACACCAACCACTCCTACAAAACCCAAAGACAAATTCACTTTAAGCTTTCACCGTTCAGAAGTGTTGATTTTAGCCATAGGAATCAGGTACTGGATGAGATTATCTAATGAAGGCACAATCAGCAGCAGCGTCAGAGGTATCTTTGCACTGCTCATGGTAACAGTTCACTGGGTGCAGAACAGGCTCCTGCAGCAGTTATTGCATGGGTTCCCAAAGGAGAGCACTGGGTAAAGAACAACAAAATTACATGCTCCGTTAGCATCCTTGCTCTGTGCCTGGTCACAAAGCTGCAGGGCACAGCACTACCAGGGTCCCTTCTGCTGGCTGTCCCTGAAAGTCACTCAAAGGAGTTCATCTGTCCAAGACAGGAGCTACCTAGAAGATAGGGAATAATTACTTGCAGTGGTACAAATTTCCTTTGTAACCAAGGGAAAGCGTCTCAGGTCTCAGCACACCAGTATAGGATCTCATAAGCGATCTCATAAGAGTGTAGGAGAAGGAATCCACTAGATGCTCAGGTGCTGTAGAAGTGGAAATGCAAACTGAGAGCCCTAACAGGAATGGCCATCACCCATGAGAACAACACCACCAAAGTATGGTAGGTCTGGATCAAAGTAAGGGGGCAGCTTGAAAGCAAATCCCAGTGTAGTTTTAGGCATAGTAATCCCTGAAGACATTAACAAGAAAATTTAGAAAACCTGTTCCATGTGTTATCTCCAGAAGACCAGTGTTTATGAATAAAGTATTATGTTTACAGCTTCGTAAAATAGAATCTATACAGTGAGAATTATACTGCAATTGGATAATGGACCTCAGGTGTACTGAGGACTGTATCCATGATGTTTCTTGGAGAGACAACGAAGATTATTGTTCCACAGGGTATGTAGATAGCACCCAAGAGGCTGAGGCTCAGATACAGAAGAATGAAAATAGCTGCCCAGCTACAAATGACCACAGAATAAAATTACATTGATGAGGATAAGCACAAAGCACGAAAATTGGGGTAAAGAGAGATCCCCCATCCTAGGGGGGGAAAAAATAAAAGGAAAAACAAATTAAGCACAGCCGCTTGTGATAACACAAATTATTAATAGTGATTAAGCAATGAAAAACCTTCTCTCATCTGGAAAAATATTCTGTCCTCAGGCTCACTGCATGCTGAGCTCCTCACAAGCAAGTCCACTGAGACCTCTGTTTCCTTACAGCAAAAGGCAAAGATACAGCTGTATAAAGATTAGTGATCTTTCTTAATATTAAAAGCTTCTAGGAATTCAATTACTAAGATTCTTTTCCTTCTGCATATAGAATTATAATTCTTGGTTCTTATAAATAACTGCATTCATACTGTTGTGTTCCCCAATTATCTTTTAAAATAAAGATCTCTCAAAATCAGTTCTTCAGAAGCAAATCACTGAGTATTTTTGAAACATGCAAAGTTAGGTTTCTCAGTGAAATAATGAGGGTGTCATTACTTGGGTATGGCTGGAATGAAGATTAGTCTGCAGCTTGTGAGTGTCAGGGCTGTAGAGCAACAATAAGCGTGCCACTGCAAAGCAAATCCATATTAATTTTGTGAGAGAATTCACTAGATTTTGCAATGAAAAGGTTACAAATTTTGTTCCATACTGTCTCTGTCTCTAAAACAAGCATAATTGAGGAACAGAGTTCAGGAAGCAGCCATGAGCATGTCAGTCAGGAGACTGCACAGAACGAGTTTAGGAGAGAAACTCTTAGGTCCTACAATAACAAATTGAGGAACTATAGTAGGAATTCCATTTCAAAGGTTCAGCATTATGTTAAATGTTATAGCAGAATAGAGTGTGCCAAATAAGTGTAGCATGAAACTGCTCAATTTCAAGAAAGGAACTGCAGAAAATTAAGCAAACTGTAAAGCAGATGAAAACATCTAAGGCAGAAAAAAAAAAAAAAAAAAGAGAGGCCTAAAAGCAGCCAGGGAGCTTTTTAAAAATACTGTGTTAGAAGCCAAAGTAAATTGTGTGCCACAACTCCAAAAGAAAACAAAGCAAACCAAGCCCTTCATAGTTCACAATACATAGAAGTCAGAGCACTTTGAAAAGGGAAGCATAGGCATTTACAGAATTGAAAGGTTCCTTAAGTGAGAAGAACTGAAAAGTTTCAAAAAGGGATTGGGGTGCATTCACAGAGGACAAGTCTGTCAGCAAGCTCTATAAGGCATAGGGAAGTGCTCTCAAACATTCCCGACACAAGCGGATATGCTGGGCGAGCAGTGCAAGGAGAATGGACTGCAAGGTTGGGCCAGGCTTGCATACTTTCCCCAACTATCCCACTGTTCAAGAACAAAAACTGCGTTAGGTGAACCACCAGCCTGAGCTGTATATTCCTTACTTCTTATCTTACCTTAGTTTAGGTTTACATTTTTACTGTATTAAAACCTACTGAATGTAACAAAACAAAACAAAAAGAAGAAATAAATAGGCATATTTTTTCCGTGGTAAAAGTGTGTCCCTAGTAATAATGCTAAGTCTCACTCTGGCAACTAGTATATCTGGGGTGTGAAAACTTGTTCCTTAAAGCAGAAGTGAAAGGCAAATAATAATGGTATTTTGAGATGCCTCCAAGCCTCACTCCCCCCATCCCAAAAAAAAAAAAAATTTAGGACAGCAGATTTCTTTCCTAGAGTTTCTGAGAACATGAATACAGCCAAGGGTTAAGATAAGAGTTACCTTCACTGAAGCTGAAGCAAGGAGGTGTATTCACTGTGGCATTCTGAGCTGCCCTGAGTAAATTTAGGTCAACAGCTGTCTGCTTTGTTGGTGATAAAACTGAGAATGTCATTTTATGGGTATCGCTAAGACAAGTCTGAGCCTAAACAAGGTGTTGGAGTTTGAGTTCATGCTTGAGAAATGTTTGTTAAGGGAAAGCAACTCCAGATTAATTTACAAAGGGGACAATAAGCTGCAGGGCATATCAGTGGCAAAATTAGGAAAGCCTTCCCCACAAGGTTCCTAAATCTACTCTTGACATAAGAATAGGGCTGGAGTGAGAGTGCAATAAAACAGAAGTCTAAACTCTACAGGCAACTCATGAATGACATTTGCAAGTGTAGAACACAGTAAATGCAGACCTCTGGCCTAAAGGTCCTTCAAGTAGGAAAGTCAGAGACTTCATACTGGAGGATACCACTTAAGCCCATGCAATGCTGATCTTGGGATTAATTTTTCATCTAGTACAGTGGGATCTAAAGAGCTATGGCAGCAATGAGGAACAAGCAGTGAATTCCTAACAGTAGGTTTTAGCTTCCAAGAGACAGAAATAAAAATTCCACTGGTTATCACTGAGCTAAGGCTAAGTGTAGGGTTAGTCCAGGTACATTGAAGCACAAGCAGAATAACAATAGTAAAGAAAATCTGACCCTTAGGTTAAAGGTTTGGGATGAGAGATAAAAGTGATCTATAGAGAAGAGATTACTCTGCCCAACTCATTTTGTTGACTAGTCTTCAAGATATATTATGAGTAAGTTGTTTCTTGGTACTGTAGGTTTGAATTTGAGTTTCCATTTGAGTTATAAAAAAGTTCAAGAAGGTATTCTAAGAAAGCCACGAGGTTAAGCTGTGGCAGCTTCCAACGTGGTGTATTTATGTCTGAGAATGAGATGTTTGCCATGATGAATCCAGGAAAGTAAAAACTCACAAAGCAGCAAAATTGTCTTTAAAAAAACATGTCTGGGACATGGATTGCTGTGGAGGACCCTATGGACACACCACATAACCCCCATAAAGAACTCCCCACACAGCCTCTCTGGGAATAGAAGCAGTACTTTTAAACTGCAGTCAGAGGGATAGTGGTGCCTAACTCCACAAGGACAAAACTTGTCCTTAGTGAGGTATATCCTCAACACTGGGAATAGGCTCCACAGCTTCATATTGGGGAAAAAAAAAAAAAAAAAGGCAAAATTCCCAACAGACTTGGCTTTAGTATTTGCTTTACATTTCCTAAAGCTGTCTTCCCACTCCAAAGCAAACATGATTAAAATGGTTATAATGTGTCTGCATGCAATTTGCAGAGCAAAATGCTTTCAGTTGCCTCTGTGCAAATCTGTGACTGCAAAAGTTTACCTTACCTTTACATTTAGCTTAGGCATGAAAGCACCTCTCTGAAAGGCAACCTTGTTATTTTCATAGGTGAAATGAAAAGAAAACTGAGATATGTCTAGCATTCAATATAGTTGTAGGTATAATAAAGGATGGGAATGCTTACAGATTCATGATTTATCTTTACAATTTGCATAAGTAGAGATTACTAGTATCCTCACCTTTAAGTAGAAGAAAGTCTGGACAGTCAACAGATTCCAGCATGCCATCTTTCATACAGCCTTCTGTTTTGACCCAAAACATTTGGTGTGGCATTTGAATTTATTCTGTACTTGTTTCCCAACTTCTTCATTGTAGTATGACTGCAACAACTTACTGAGATCCTTCTTAAAAGCACTGGTATCAACATGCAAAGACCTTAACTTTATACAGGATTCACATACTCCTAATAACTCTGCACCAATTATGTCTTTTACCATGTGACACAAAGGGTTAAAGCACCAGATACTTTAATTTCTGAAGCCCTTGATTTCTCTCATTGTTTCACTCCAGCAAAAACTGGAAATTTTTACCCCTTATCAACATCAGCATCATGAAACTGACCTATTCTCTTTAACAAATGCCTTCCTTTGGCACAATCTAATTTTTTTTGTTGAAAATTATTCTCCTCTTTACTGCATGGGGAACGTGACTTGGATCTTCAGAGTAACTTTTTCTGGTTTTGAGGGAAATTAGGTCAGGACAACCCCAAGCTCAAGTACAGGCTGGGCAGTGAATGGATGGAGAGCAGCGCTGAGGAGAAGGCCTTGGGGGTACTGGTGGATGAAAAGCTGGACATGAGCCGACAGTGTGCGCTGGCAGCCCAGAAAGCCAACCGTAGCCTGGGCTGTATCAGGAGAAGTGTGGCCAGCAGGTCGAGGGAGGGGATTCTGCCCCTCTACTCTGCTCTGGTGGGACCCCACCTGGAGTACTGCGTCCAGCTGTGGAGCCCTCAATATCAGAAGAATATTGACCACTTGGAGCGATTGGGCTTGCCCCAACCCAGGTGCAGGACGTTGCACTTGGCCTTGTTGAACTCCATGAGGTTGGCAGTGGGCCACCTCTCCAGCCTGTCCAGGTCCCTCTGGATGGCATCCCTTCCCTCCAGCGTGTCGACTGCACCACACAGCTTGGTGTTGTCGGCAAACTTGCTGAAGGTGCACTCAATGCCATCATCCATGTCATGGACCCTTCTAACCCCAACCATTTTATCATTCTATGATTCTATGAAAACTTCTCTCTAGAAATTAGGATGGAGAAGCCATATATTCAGTTTAAAGAAGTTTTCCCTTTAGGGTTTGCCCCTAGTATCTATTTGAGTTCAGACTACTACAAAGGGCTATGGCTTTGTAGAAGTTATTTAAGTTGAATAAGTTTGTGCCATAAACACAGGGCACGATGATTTGAATGGAATAGATTTTTATTTTAAAAAAAAAAAGTTTTTGCAAAAGCATCTGTTGTAACTGGAACTCTGACTATAAACTTTTAGGTCTAAATGGGAAGAAAAGAAAGATTATATAATATATTATTGACAAAGCTGCTCCGTTGTGGATTGTGAGTGGGTGGATTGGCGAGGTTGATTTTCATGCTAACAGTTTTCTCAGCAGTCTCTCTCTGAAGCATTTCTTAGATAGAGGCTTCAATTAAATGTTGCTAGCATACCTCAGACGCTGCAAGACTTTAAATTAATTTTGGAGGAAAAGGTCTCAGGGAAATAAAGACAGATTTGGACTTGTAATAGGAAGAAGAAAATAAAGGTTCTCAAAGAGGAGACCTCCCATGCTGGAAATCTGGAATTCTCCCAGCTTTTTCTGAATCTTTTGAGCAACTTCAAGACGGGGATATGGAGAAGGACAAGGCAGTTATTTCCATTAGATATGACCAATTTGTCTTTTCTGAGCCCAGCCAGAAGGACCAATTTTCTGAGAAAAGCCTGACAAGGAAGGATTTGTAGGCATTATCCCTAAACCAATTCCACAGACTTAAAAGATCATTTAAGCATCTGGATATTTTAGTGCTTTTTCAAATGCGTATCAAATATGTTGAGGCTGCAGATTACTCCAGGCCACACATAAATCTGTGCTGTCAGAGGGAAACCTGCTGCATTCACCTGTTGTGCAATTGCTTCGTGTCCTCACTGAACTATGCAGCAGCAGGACGTTAAATGGCATGAAAAGCACTTGTGGAACAGTGATTTGTTACACTCGTTACCTCCTACCTGCTCATAATTCAGTGCTGAAGGCATACAGCTCACTCTACTCACAACCTTCCTGTGTGGCACGAGTCCGCTCTGCTCTCTGTTTCACTTGCATGCATCTCTGAATTTCCCAGTACTTCAAAAACGTTGTTGACCAGATGCAAAATGTCAGAACATCACAGTTCCTACAAGACATCTCGTTCCTTGTCGAGGAATCGGAGTCTGAAGATTATCCTATCCTTTCTTTGCTTGGAGTGTGGCTTTACTCTGGAAAGTGAAAAATGTGTCACCTTCATTCTTCCCTGTTCTGTTCCTGGTCTGAACTTAGAGCCATGTCTGGATGCTCTAGCAACAAAATTATTATTTTTTGTTGGCTTTCATTCTAACCAACGCTCAAGAACCACGCAGGGTAACTGAGAAGGAGCCATCTTCAGTTATTTTCTCTACTTTGCTGCACAATAGAAGTAGTGTACATTAGCCAACATTTTGTTACTTTGCTCATGAAATCAATCAGAGTCATACCAAAGTGACTGCATCATTGAGACAAACAATATCCAGAGAAACAGACTTCTAAACTTCTTTTGCACATGAAAAAAAATAGGCTTGTTTTCCTTTTCTCACTTCTGAGAATACTGAGACAATTTTGGCTAACACACAAGCTCTTTAAAATACTATCCTTCTTAGCTGATGAAAGGAAGAAAAAGGGATGGCTTCTTTGCCGGGGGAAAATGACACGTCATAAAGAAGGATGTGCAGTGCTCTGCTGGGTACAACAGTCCTTCATGCTAACAACTGGCAGCCTCCTCCTAACCTTCCCAGTTTTTCACTGAGTATAGAAAATATTGCTAAGATGCTTGGGCCGTTTTCACATTTTCCTGGTGTCTTGGAATCCTGTTTCAATTCAGTCCTGGAACAAGGTTTCCTTGTGAAACTGTGGTGCGGGAGCAGCCGAGGTCATGCAAGTATGTAAGAAATAGTTCTGCATGCGTGCCATAGGCAAGGCTTTGCTCTTTGAGCTGAAGACCAAGGAAGAAAGGAACAGATTGCTTCTTCAAGCACAGGATGAGGCAGAGACATAATTTTGTCCACATACTATGTTCAGTGCGGAACCGTTGAGTGGCAGAGTATGGACTCCCACGGTGCTGTATGCAGGAAGGACAAACAGAACGGATCTTTACATGACGTCTAGTTGCAAACTGGATGAGCTTTTCCTTTAAAATACAGGGAGAGGCTGAGCGATTCAGAGCATATTCTGTTCTAAACAAGAGTTTCCTTCCGCTTCTGACTGACTAAATACAATGGTTAAATATGGCAACCCAACTGCTTGGGGTTCTAAGGATTGCAAGGATTTAATTAACTTAGGGACAATCAGCTATACACCTGCAATGCATAAGGGATAATTAGCCCTTGGCAAAAAGCAGTGAAGCAAAGCAGGAGGAGTTCCCTTTCTTCCTCCCTCTGCTGCATAACTTTCCATGAAGTAACAAACCTCAAGGCCCAGGAAAGGTTCATTAGAAAGCTTGCCCACCTTTCCTTTGGCACCATGCTTGTCCCACCAAAGCCAGCCCATGCCTTACAGCTGCTGGCTGTGCAAATGGTTGCGATGGCAGCTTTGCCTGTGGTTTCAGCGCAGGCAGAGCTCTCACTTATGGGCACAGGCCTGCTATCCCCTCAAGGTCTGCTGTCTGTATCAGAACCAGCTGAGGAAAAATATCACAGCAGAACCACGCCCACGCCCCCTCCAATTCCACATGTTCACCACGTGTTTTCCTGCCTCACCCTTTGAAGACGCTACTGGGAGCATCTAAATGTTTCCTGTCCATATTGGAGGAGGCAGTGGGGTCTTGCATCCTTCAGCCAAACTCTGCAAACTCCACAGGAATCTCAACCTGCTCCTGACTTGGACCTCCAGTGTAAGCAGCACCAGCAGAAGGGTAAGATGACCTTTCCCCAAAACTACAGACCTTGTAAAAAATGCCAACGTGTTGGAGTTAACTGCCCTGGTGCACTGAAGTGACTGCAAAATTAATTTCAGAAGCTGAGCATCACATCCCAAATCTGCTCTGGGGAAATACCAAAAAATCACTCAGAAGCACCACCTTGCAAAGTGGATGGGAGAAGGAGTGTGATGGATGCAAGAGGAGCGTGTCCATACCAGGACTGCTCTATAGCCTTGCTAGCTGAGAGGCAGTGAAGGAGAGGCTGAAGAGCCACCGTGAAGGTATGGCAGCTCACCTGCCAGTTGCTTGGGGTGAAATCAGGCAGGTGTGTTTATGAGAGCGTCCTCCAGGAGAAGCAGCAGACTCCCATTGTTTCAGATGGAGCAATGCAGACAACATGATTAACTGACAGTAGCTGCAATGTAATTCTCATTTGGATCTGGTAATATTTTATAACCAAAACAAATGAGTCTGCCATGTAAATAAGAAGGAGTTTCGGGACTCCATGCAAAGGTAGCAACGTGGAGTGTGCTGCTACCATGAGACAAATGCAGCCAGCCTGCTGGTAGATGCACAGAGAAAAAGAGGACAGCAAGGAGTAACTCACATGTGTCATTCTGGTGGTGGTCTGCCCCCAGTTTTTCCCAGAAGCCTTTCAAACCATTTAGGGACTTCGTTCTGCACATGTGCAGTGCAGTCAACTTGAGTTTGCACAGTGGTTTACACCCTTCAGGGAACTAGATGTGTTGAGCACATAAAATAGGTGTGATCACAGGTCATAGCCATGGCATAACAACTGGCCCCCATCATCAGGCCAGAAAGGCTGGAATTTTTAGTATGGTTATTTTTGTATCTTCTGAAGGACAATCTATGTAGGGTCATGTATTCCGAGCAGCCATGCAACCCCCTAGCCTTTCTTTCTTTTCCTGACAACTACTGAGAACTTGCACACTGTGACACGTTGTGGCAATGAGCTGTACCTACGGATATTTGAGCTGTACCTAGGGGCAAAAGTGGAGAGGCAGCACCTCCTCGTAAACCACGTTGGTGCCCAGTGTGGGAACTTGTTTCTGCTTTCTGCTTAACTGCTGATTCTGTCTCTTCTGAAGACAAGGTCAGGTATGTCATCCCTGGGAAAAATTCTTCTTAAAGTTTTCTCCTACACACCCTCAAAAAAAAAGCTTTGTTAAGCTGGGTGAATACGACATATTTTTCTTGTTCTTAATTTCACATCTTTCTTGTTGTTTTTGTTAGCTTTTATGATACTACTCAGGTAAAAAGTTTATCTTACTAATGTTGTCTGATAAGGAGCCAGTTTTTAAGGATAATCTCTTTGGCATAAAATCATTGGAGGTTTGCTTGACCTGTTTGTTCTTTTTCAGGCATTCTGCTTTTATTCATCACTCCTTGGAGGTGTTGTCCAGTAGCATGTCACAAATGAAGTCTCGGTCATCTCAGCAACTATTGCCAATCCACACTCCCTAGGATTTTTATTGTCAGTGCGCATGTTCATGGTCCATCCATGGCAACTCCTAATATCAATGGAAGTGAAATGCAGCCATGTTTGTAGGCGTGTTCATTTACTCTTTCTCTTCTACAGCACTTCACTTTTCTCTTCCTCATTGTTATTAATAACAGCAGCCAAGCTTCTCTAGGACCAAAAGACACTCCATACCTAAGATTTCTTAAAGCTGTTTTAGGAGCTTTGAAAGATGGTGATTTAGTTTTCATACATCTACAGTGGGCTAAGGGGATATATCTGGTCTATACCTTCTGTATCTAGACTGTTCCCAAAACTTTCCATCCATTACTCCTTTTACTTCATCAGATGCAGCACTTGCAGAAAACTTTGCAGATTAAATACATCCCAAAACTCGTTTCCAGACATTATGGTTCCTGTGATCCCATTTTGGGGCATTTTGACAAAAATTTTATGTTTTCAGTGTGCTGGAGGGGTCTCTTTTCTCTCTCAGTCATTGCTGCCAAGCTCAGCCATGGTTTCTTTGAAGTGGTGGATGTCACATATCATTAGTATTACTGCTGGGACTTTTTGGACTGCTGTTCTATTGTTTTTCATCTTCTCAATTGCAGCTTGTATTTCTGACATTTCTATTGGAGTGATATTAATGATATCTTGGCTAAGTTCCCACATTTCATTGGATGTTGTATTAAGGTGGAAGTAACTCTGTTTGAAAGTTCTGTGCCTTTTACTTTTTTAATCTTTTCTGTGTTCTACCCACATCTGAAGATGTTTTCCACCTTTGCTTTTGATTGGCCCATTTCTTCTTTTGCAGATTGTCACTTGACAGCAGTCTCTGTATTTCCCCACTTTACTGCAGTTTCTTCTTCAATCATTAGGTTTTCACTTGTCTTTTTTGCATAGTTTTTCCCTGTTCTGACTGCTTCCTTGAGCACTCCAGCCTTCAGTTTTTCAGTGAGCTTTGCAAGACCTTTCACTGTAGTGCTTTTCTTTCCTGGGAAGTTTTCCATGTCTCTCAGCTTCTCCAGTTTTTGTTCACTGGGTCGATCTGCAGTCATTCCACATGAAGCTTGAATTGTGTTATCTCTGGATAACGTCAATTATTCTTTCAGTGTGCCTTTTCTCCTTCCTCTCAAATCCATTCCTCAGTAAAGTAGGAGCTCCTCACAGCACTGCCTTAGGTTACTGCATCTATTCTGCATTTTCCATGGTGTATTCCCCCAGTCTCTAAAGGCTTGGATCCTGTTTCAGAAGAAATGTTGGGGTCATAAAGGGGTGTCCATACATTCAGCGCAAGGAGGTGGTTAGCATGGCACAGATCTGTTAGTACCTGCTTTCCCCTTGTGCCAAGTGGATTATGTTAGCACCGTTTACATTGTAGGAACAAGAAGGTGTAACAGAATAAATATGAATGTTGATACTTGAAGCATCCGATCCAGCATTTTCCACAGCTGTGTCCCATGGAGGCGTGTTTGGAGGTTAATTTCAGACTGACCCGTGCGGGTGCAATCCTCACGCGGTCACAGATGGCTGGTGCACTACTCCCAGACCCATCCAGCTGTATTTTTAAAGACCAAAAGAGGCAACAGGATCTGATCCTCAAGGGGGTTTTTTAAATCTGATTTTACTTTGCAGAAGCAGTGTTAGCTCAGGTCTCTCTACCATGCAAAACTGCTTAAAATAAAATCACATATTTCAGAGAACTGACTGTTCCTCTTATTGTGACTGTAGGAACAACAGTGCAACATGATCTCCTTTGTCATAGGAATTATAATGCCTTCTGGCTGCAGGACAGGAGTTCTGTTTCTGTTTAGTGGCTCCTCCTGCCAATTTTATTTGTGCTGAGTAGCGTCTTGCTCGGCAGATTCTTCTCTTGAAATTAAAAGAGGAACCTCAGAATGAGGAAGGGCAAAAGGACCGGTCCCACTGTTATATATTTATTCCTAAAGCTTTTGCTAAAAATGCTGGACAATCTGTGCAAGCCTTAAAAAAAAAAAAAAAAAAGCGCGACCCCACCAGAAACCAGAGCATTA